>NC_089598.1:64896614-65196760 GCF_019320115.1 Miscanthus floridulus | reverse complement strand
ACTTTGAAAATTTTCTGTCTTGAGCTGGTTTACCATTTCAATGAACCTATGTTTGATGCATTGTAGTTTGTAAACTAGGATGATCTAGACTAAACTCATTTAATCAAAGTTGTAGATCTTGTGTAGCTTTACAATTCTTTTTAATGAAGTTTTTGCAAAGGACAAACGGTTTAGGAGTAACTGATCGTGTGAAATCGCTCTATCAATCGTGTTCATCAGGGTCTGATGCCGTTTCAATGCCGGTGTTAGTGGCCAACTAGGGGTAGGCTAGGTGTGCCGCATGGCGGCTATATGCTGGTGCTGGCCCGACCGGTTAGGCTAGAGCGGAGGGATAAGGCGCGCGCCTCTGCTGCTCGCTCCATTTCACCCTCGCACCCCGCTCTCTCTCACCCACACTAGAGCAAAGCAGAGCACCGCGCCACCACGCCATCGTCATCGCTCCACCATGCCCACTCACCACCATCATTGCACCACCATCCAATCTAGCTCGCTAGCAGCTCCACTATCGTCACCTCTTCCACCCCGACCCGCTAGCCTCACTTGCAGAGCTAGGGTAAGGGCGCATTTTGCTTCACCGCCACTGTGCGCTCAGCTCACCGTAGCCACACCATTCCATTGCACCTCCTATCCTCCTCTTCTTCGGTCTATAGCTGCTTTGTGGTCCATATGCATAGGTAGGAACTAGGTTAGATGTTACTGCATGGTCGTGCAGGAACACATCGCCACTCCTGTCATGGCCGCCATGGCTATGAGCTTGAGCTCACCGTGGCCAGCCATCTCGGGTTCACTCCAGTCCCCACTCTTAGTTGTCTCTACATGACCTTGTGACCTAGATATAGTAGGCTAGACATAGACTCCTCTCTCACCACCGGCTAGCCGGAACGGAGAGCCCCGCCATAGCACACCGTGCGCTGCCGCTTGGCCATGCACATGACCAAGCTTTTCCACTGCATCACCATGGCCTAATCCTCATCGTAGTGCTGCGTTAGGCCACCAGGATGGATGAGCCATCCTCACTAGCACATGCTATGGTTAGAGATGGCCAGTGCACCACTGCATAGCTCTACTGTGCCACCATCGCTGCTGGCGAGGGTGCTCCAGTGCACCACCGGTCCATCGAAGGGTACAACTAGGTGTGGGAGATCATGAGGAACACGTTGGTGTCACTGTCATCATCGATGATCTCACCACCATTGAGATAACACTGGCCAGAGCAGCTCCTCTGCTCTAGTATCGCTGACACATGGGTCCTACTGACCAGTGGGCCCCATCTGTCAGTCTGTGTAGTGATTGATTTCTTTTTGTTTTCATAGATTTGAATGCATGTTTCAAAAATTCATATCTAGAGCTAGGAGTGTCCAAATGGGGTGAACCAAATTTTGTTGGATTCATCATGAATGTAGTATTTGATAAAAATATGCAATCCACTATTTCTGGTATTTTTCTAGGAGAATAAAATGGATCTATTTAAATGCTTTTTAAATGGTTTCTATCTTGAAAAATGCATAACTTGAACTTGGTATGTACAAAAATTGTGATTCAAATTTTCTTGAGTTTGTACTGACATGCTCTAGCAAGGAAAAATACTAAACTTGTAGTAAACTTGATTGGAGTAGGGTCTTTCTATTTATCTTTTAATAAATGTGTTTTTCTGAGGAAATTCATAAGGATAAAAATAAGTAACATATTGCCATGCAAATTTTTGTAAAGTGTTAATGGGTTTTAGGGAAGCTAAGAAAAAAATATGAAATATGTTGCTTGCACTTTTCAATAGGCTAAACTATTTTTCCTAAAATAAACCTAAGCAACTTATCATTTTTGTATAGAGGGCTATACTTATCCAATTAGCATGAAATTTGCATAGTAGACTTTTGGGGTCATATGTATGCTATTGTAATTTTCTCTAAATTTATGGAGCACTAGAAATATTTATCTCATAAATCACCTTGTTATATAAAGAAATCAATAAAGGTATCTAAATACATTAGTTTGGACATAAACATAATGTTTTTTGTAGTCCTTGTGATGCATATGATCTGATGATAATGGAAGTTGTGCTTGAAGTTGATTGGTTATATGCAGCTACTTAATTATTGCTTTATAATTCCGCTAGATGGCTGCAGGAGTAGTTTCTATTGTATTGTTCAATTCATGATGATAATTACATTTCCTGTGAAACTTGTTATTAACAAAGTTGTACTTTCTTACTTGTGTCAAATTTTCATGGTAATAGACTAAATGGTTTGGGAGTTATAACTATTAGAAGTCTGCTGTTAGAATTTGCTTGACTACTAGACAGATCTAGATGATTGAATTGTTTACCCTAGATAGGTATTAAATCATCTTGTGATGACTAAATGAAAGTTGTAGACAATTTTATGAGCTCTCCATAAAGTCCTAGATCACAGTAATTGGTTGAGCAAAACTCTAGATATGATCTAAACTTGTAGCTGATGTGTTGTGGTCCAAAAATGGACTTAGTGTGGATTCTTGAAAATTCTAGAGAAGAGATATGCACCTACTTAGTAAATAAGAATTCAACTTGGTTATCATCTAAGTAACTTGATATAATCATCAGCATAGAATCATTCATGTTATCATGTCATATCATTCACAATCCTTCTCATGCATCCATGATACTTTATGCATATGCATGCAATAGGTGTAGTGGAAGAAATCACTTTGGTGGAATTCGAAGCCGATCCTCAAGAGGAGAACAAGGAAGCTCAGCATCAAGAAGCTCTAGGCAAAGGCAAGCTTGAAGTTGATCATCTCCTAGAGTGCCCTGACCACCAGCCGACTACATTTGTGAAAGGCAAGCCCCGGAGCATTCTAACATCCTATGTGTTCTAATACCAACTTGAGTCCTTTTAATGTTAATGCATTAAGTACTAGGAGTTGATTGGAACCAATTGCTGCATATACTTTCCTTGTCTAGAAATATCTATCTTGAGTCCTATGTTGGTCTAGGATCGACCTTTATGCTTAGCCATGCTTAGACCGGTAGAAGTCAGATGATTTCCTGTCACCTGTGAGCTATAGGTGTTGACTTGATCACGGTTGGCTATATTGTGCTATCGTGGAACATAACCTGGTGATGTTGAACAAGTGGAGACCGGATGAAATTTTATATGTTAGGTGTGGTGACTTACAGTGATTCCGTCTGTGTCGTTTAAGTACCGACCGCTAGAGGCCCTCTTGTCATGTTGACCGAATAAGTCACTCCGACCATGAAGCCGAGTAGCTCAACTCAGGCCGAGGACACGAGCAATTAAAGTGCGCACCCTAGATGCAGTAAGGATGTGTGAAGAGCCAATGGTGTGAGTCTAAGGGTAGGTTTGAGTCCTGAGCTTCCTGGCAGATTGGTAGTATCTTTGTGGGTACGGTGTTGGTCTTACCCACGATTTGGACCTAAGTTGTACCAAAGGTGACCAATGCGACCCTAACGGGGGGAGTATGGGTGTGTGTTAGGAATAATTCCCCAGCTGGGTAGGAATCGATTTGAATCGCCATATCTCCTGGATAGTGAGAACTTGACATGAGCCCCCTTCATTGTAGTAATTGATGAAAGTAATGGTTATGTGGATTATGGAAATGCTCAACTTGATATGGTTACTATTTTGATGGTTTAATGGTACACAACATGTTTGGCATAGGATAGATGCTAATCTGGAATGGGACTAGGAATAATAAACTCGTTATTTTAAAGTTAAAAGATACTAGATAAATATTGGCTTGTAGGCAAAGGATGTCAACTAGCTCTAGTTATAAGCCTTGCATTATCCTTTGTGTCTCTTATTTTTGGCTTATGATGGGTAAGTCTAGGTAAGTACCTTCTCGTACTCAGGGTTTATTTCCCTATTATTGCAGATAACGTGATGTACCACAGCTACTATAAGAACTACTTTGCTCCTACAGTGGATGAGGAATAAGACCATGGGCATGGTCATTCTATATATCATCTCACCCTTGTGCTTTTGGTTGGATATGACTGTGAAAACTAGCTATGTATCTAAACTATTGTTGATGTCGTTCAGAACTATGTTGCTTCCACTACTGTTAAACTGTTGTTGTAAGAACTATGATGGAACTCCAGTGTATGACAAACTATTTGTGAACTTATTGTAACATGTGGCTTGTATATTGAATCATGTACAATCTTGGCTTGTATGTTGGTTGATTCGAGATCCTTCATGATACTCGATGGACTACCGGATTTATATGGGCTCAAGTGTGATGGTTTGACTGCCTCGGTGGTGGCTATTGTACTTGTACTCTTATAAATTGGACTGTTCTGCTACAAGGATCCCATAGCTTGGAACATCACTAGACGTCTCTCCGATATCATGTAACTATATATATGTCCATGTATGAGATACTTATGTATGCATGACATTATATTAAACATGCAAGAGGGAGTGTTCAGGTGTACATTGAAGAGTTATCGGTTTGTGTCATCGGGTAGTCCGGCGTGAACATCAGATAGTCCAGTGGTTCTGGGACTTAGTGGGAAAAGGACATACTAGGAACATTAGACTCTCTGAACTAAGATCGAACTCTCTCGTATGAAGTCTATGCTCTCGGGAAACTCCTCTATCTATGATTTATAACTTATCAGACACTCCGGTGCATGTGGTGCGAAGCATCCAGGTAAATTATAAGGGCTTAGCCTCTTCCAGTGGTAAAAAATGAGATATGCCCTTTGGTGCCAAAGTTATGTCTAGATGATAGAAGGATATTCTATGGAGCACAACAAAACTCATTTCACCATTTTTGGTGGTCAAACACATCTTCTATGACCTTTACAACTGTAGGCTATGCTTATGTGCAAAGATTATAGGACACTCTGAACTAACAACATAACCTTCCGATAAACCTTCTGATAAACCTTCCAATAATCCTAGGCCTGCTCTCGAGTTTAGCTATAATTCAATGGACACTCCGTCAAAATGACGGACCATCCAATAAACGACGAACAACAACTATGCCAACATGTTGGGATTGATTCCTGGGGCATCTGGACTCCGAATCGAGTGTGGTTTGTTTCTATGGCTTTCTAGTGATGTAGGGAAGCTTCTCCAAGTGCTAGATGTGACATGCATGGGCTGTGGTGAGCTCAACCCCATCCATGGTGGTGGTGGCCATGGATGGAGGTGAATCTCATGGGTATGGACATGGGTGGTTGGGGAAAATCATTGGGGACTTCGGGGATGTGGTCACCATGTCAAGGAGGGTCTCCAACTGCAGCATCTCGTGTTGGGAGTGCTTGAGGTCGAAGATAGGCTTAGGGCATCCTCCATGAACATGAGGAAGAAGAGTGGGGGAGCTACAGTAGCTCGTCCTCGGCATGCATCAGTAGTAGGGGGCGTCCCCCTCTTTCATCTTCTCCTTCTCTTCTTCTCCATTCTTCCTCTCCTTTCTTTCCTTCTCTTGTCTCCTGGCTCACGTGAATGAGAAATGGGGAGGGAGAGAGAGGGAGGGCTGTTGTGTTGGTGTGGATGAGGTGGTGACATGTGGGTCTAGAGGCGGTGTGGTTTCACCAACACAACAAATGCATGGGACAGGTGTCGCTATGTTTTATTGGATAGTCCATTGAATGTGTCGGACGGTCTGGTGGCATGCCTGACAGATAGACTGTTTGTACTTGGATTTCAATGGACACTCCACCATGATGGTGGACAATCTATCAGTGCATGGGTTGGCCATGATTATCCTAAGTCTATGAGATGTCTTGACTGATGGTCTGGTGGTGATTTTGGATGATCTGCCAAAATCGGCAGTGTTTAGTTTTGGGCTGGCATAGGCACAAGTTAGATTCTAATTGTGATTATGACATGCACACTAGGATGGTTAGAAATGACTGCCTACATTGTAATAGTCTTCGAGTCATTACAACCCTTCCCCCCTCAAAGAAATCTTGTCCTCAAGATTCAAAACAGGCCAAGGTGAGGAAAGACAAAGGAATTTGAGGTAAGGCACTTTGATCAAGAATTCCAAAGTTGACAAGATGACTTTGAGAGTGATTGGACAAGGGTGTCTCTCATAGGAGAGTGCATTGTGCACAAATTGGTATAGAGAGTAGCATGCAAGTTTATATTATCCATGCAAGAAAGCTAGCTTGGATGTAGACATCAATGAAGGATTCGCCGGAGCCACCTATTGTAGCAAGGAGAATATTTGGGATGGGCATCACCTTCAGTAAGAAGGTCCATCGATGAAGTGTTACAACAGGCATGATAACTCTGCCTTTGATACTCGGGGGCATCCATAAGCTACTCACGTGGCCACGATCCATGTGGAGCCTCGGTTCCCTTGCATCCTCGGAGGAGAGATGTTCATACCATTGTAAGGCACACTGTTTATAAATATCTTATTGAGGAGAGCAATGCAACATAGTTTCAAAAGGAAAACAAGGGTGTGACCAAAACATACAAGGAGATATGTTGGTCATCAAACTATTTTTGGAATAGCTATGCTAGTTAGATTAGCTCACTAGTGTGGGTCCATGATAAATCATGATAACATATTCCTTGATGCCTGCGCGCACCTAGTAGCACCACTATGCGAACATTCCATGATGGCGGACACTCTGTCTGTGCATGGGTTGGCCAAGATTATCCGAACTCTATTAGATGTCTTGACGGATGGTCCGATGGTGATGTCGGATGATCTACCAAAACCAGCAGTGCTCGGTTTTAGGTTGGCATAGGCACAAGTAAGATTCTAATTGTGATTATGAGATGCACACTAGGATGGTCAGAAATGATTGCCTACATTGTATTGGTTTTTGAGTCGTTACAACAAGTGAGGGTGCCAGGACCATCAGTGCCGGCAAGGGCAAACAGGAGCGCATCGGGACCATCGGTGCTAGTGAGGGCGAACCCGAGCACACCGAGAGCATTGATACCAGCGAGGGTGAAATGGAGCATGCCAGGACCGTTGGTGCTGGCGAGGTCGATGGTGCCAAAGATGTTGGAGAATCATAGAGCATGTGGGAGGGTGACTGAGGGAGCTACGAGCAGGGAGAGTAGGAGGGCAATGGAGTGAGCTATGAGCATGGAGAGTGGGAGGGCAATGGAGGGAGCTGCGAGCAGGAAGAGTGGGAGGGCAATGGAGGCGTCGGAAGAATAGCTCGAAACGGTTGGGAGGCGAATGAGAACAGGAGCAGGAGGTTGACATGGAGATGTAATGGGGATTAGGGAGGGCGTGGGTGGAGGAGTTGCAGTAGAGGGTGAGGAGAATGGGGTTTCTCACTAGGCCTGGCGTGTGTGGGTGGAGAAACTAGTATTGGGTGTTTTAATAATGGGAGCGGCCGTCTACTTCAATGTGAAATGATGGGGAGCATTAGAGTGGTACCTCGAGAACCACAACTATCGGCATGGCCTTGGCGTGGGTCGCCTTGGGAACTGAACCTCATTGTTTTGGGCTAAGCTGTCCAAATCATGAGCAACGTCCAAGATCAAGTGCCGTAGTGTAATTCATGGCTAGATGATATGCACCCCACTAGATACCCGCACCGCATCACTATGACAAGTAAATTGGAGGCAGCATGACACGTGCACTGGATTGTACAGAATGAACATTCTATGTAACTGGTGCAACATATGGGAGGCGTATGCCTAGATCATGCATCTTAAGAGTGGGTACAATAATGGGTTTATAGCCAAGCTCAGGCTGATGTGGAGGAGAGAAGAGATGAGAGATATGATAGCTTGGCTCTCATGTAAGCACCAAGCTAGGCACGAATGCATATGAAGTGGTGGACCCAAATAGCAAGTCTTGTGAGGGGGAATAGGAAAGAGAATTTTTTTATAGACAAATATGAAACAACTATTGTATAACTTGCCTCTTATAACTTATAAGCTTATATCCAAGCACTTAGCTCTATTATTGACCTTGCTCTATCTGCTCCTTTTCGCTTCTCCATCTTCAAGGTTGGCCTATTTAAGCTGGATCTAGGTGCACCTCTTAGCCTCATTCCACACACTCTTCCTCCTTTAATCTTTTATAGTAGATACACTCTTCCTTGTCCTTGCTCTCCTAGGCTATGGCCTAGTATTGGTGGTGCAAGGTGGTGAACAGAAGAGCACCTAGATGATTGCACATCTTCTTTCCAGATCTTCTGTTAATAGATGATGTGCAATCATTGGGATGCTCTTTTGTTCAATGCATCCATACTCCACAGTCATGTTGGGAGAAGTAATTCAAGATTGGGTGCTTTTATATTCCATCTTGAATCTTTCACGTAGTCAAGAAGTAGATCTGCATCCCTTGACTATGTGAGGGTTGTAAGATGGAAGGTAGAGCACCTCACTGAGGGTGATGTTTTGCGAGGTGCTGCGTCATTCTTGGCCTTCAAGATTAGGTACTTTATGTTCCACCTTGCTCCTCTCATGGTCGAGATGTAGATCTACAACGTTCAACCATGAGAGCTGCGAGATGCAAGGTAAAGCACCTATGCTACTACAAGTTTGCAATCGAGGTGCTCCTTCTCCATCTCCTCTGATGGCAGCAAAGCAGGCATTGGGAGAAGTACTTCAAGGTTGGGTGCTTTTATTCCATCTTGGATCTCTCATAGTCAAGAAGCAAATATGCATCCCTTGACCGTGAGGGTTCCAAGATGGAAGGTAGAGCACCTCACTAAGGGTGAAGTCTTGCATGGTGCTATGTTGTTCTTGGCCTTCAAGGGAAGAATAGGGAGATTCATGCATCGATACAGTTTTGGGCGCATACAAGAGGAAAACTAAAATGATAATAAAGCATGATAATGAAGCAATTTGTCATAGTTATAAAAATAAACATAACATTAATTATATATTTTACATAATAGCTATTGTGGTGGAGTAATTTTTTTGCATCCACATTCCAACGCCTGCTTCAATGTGAAATGATGGGGAGCATTTGGGCGGTGCCTCGGGAACCACAACTACACCGACTCAGCCTCACAATGGGTTGCTTCGGGAATAGGGCCACATTGTTTTGGGATGAGTCATCCACATCGTGTGCAATGTCCAAGATCAAGTGCCATAGTACAATTCATGGCCAGATGATACACCTCCCACTAGATAACTGCACCATATTGTACACCTATCCGTCTATAAAAGCGGAGGCTAAGGCAGGGAAGCAAGTACGATTCCTTTCTAAACTCGTTACAGTTACCTTCCTTCTCATTATCTTCTAATTCATTCGGCACTCCACCGAGACACCCCATCTTCCAAATCTCGTCCAATGGCGGAGCAACAAAAGCACCCAAGGGAAGACTCGATAGAGGAGCGAGTGTTCGGAGGTCCTCCCCTCCTACGTGACAAGATGCGATGGGAGTACAAGTATGTATGGATCTTGCATTTCATCTTACTCTGGTGGTCTTGATGCTTTCCCTTTGTACAGTGCTATCTCCATGGTGCATCCGGTGCCGCACTTCCCCGCTAATGGGGTAGGCACCTCGGTGTCACCACAACCTATGCCTAGATCCACCCTCATGTAGGAGAGCTGAGAGGCAAACCGGCTGTAGCTGTGCCATAATGTCGTGGAGATGTTGCCTTTTGCTTTAGAACATGAAACGACCACGGTGGAGGCTACGGCCGCTGACGCCTAGGCATGGCTCACTAGTAAGGCATTGGACACAATCTTGCTCTTTCACTTCATGCAACATTGTGTGCTTAGTTGTATGGTTTTCTTATCACCTTTTCTAGGCATCGAGGAGAAGTTGAGTGCCACGTAGGCTGAGGTGGTAGAGTTGCATTGGGTCAATGATGACCTGGTCTAGTAGATGGTAGAGTTGCATTGGGTCATTGATGACCTCGTTCGGTAGACAGTGGAGGCTATCCTCCATCGTTGGGATGCCAATGACAATGCTTGTGTTGCTGCCTAGTTGTCGGTGGAAAACAGGTCCTGCTTTGATGACCTTAATGAGGCAGCAGTCGCTGCCATCTACATGGTGGTGCCTACGGGGGTGACCATGGAGCAATGTCTCCATGCCTTGCTGGCACTGGTCATGAAGGTGATGAACTATGGCATTTGCCAAGGGGCCGCTGGCGCCCCGGCCACCACCCAGCTTTGGTGTGGGGACCTACGTGGGCTAGAGCCAGGGTTCTCGCCACGGTCATCCTTTCATGAGTGAGAGGAGCTCATCGTCTACTTTTAGCCCTTGGGCTGAGGCCATCTTAGGCATTGATGGATGTATGGGACATCATTCTTAACTCTCTCTGCAAGTAGTTGGAATGTAACCTACCTCTACATCGTCTTGTACAAAAACTGTTCATACTACTATAGATAAGTACTTTAAGTTTGAACTTTGAACATATCTGTGTTTACTGTTGCCTGGAATGTTCTATTTGTGCACCTTTGACACATATGACCACATGACACGGTGGAGTGCCCGTAGTAGGGTATCCAAGTACCACTGCTCTAATTGCACACATGTATACCGTATGATGCGCCTATGGTACTAAACAGATAACCTTTATTTACATTGGCAACCATTGCCGCTTGATGAAATAGCACACATCTACACCGTATCATCTGCCTGACTCGAACAAGGCGAACATTACACAATAATAAAGTGATGCAACTCTTTATTGATAAACTCCATTACATTAAATAGGTTTACAATAATAAAGACATACCGAACAATAGATGTACAACAACAAAGACCTATCAAATGCGGCTTGTGCTTGTGCACAAGAAACTAGTCACTTGTACCAAGTGGACACTAGAATCCATTCAAGCGCTCTCTACCACTGTACCCGATCAAATCCGGTGTGGAGAAGGAGCCCCACATGGAGAAGGAGCCCCTGAGACAAGTAGGAGCCCCACGAGGAGGACTAACCTACACAATAAACCATGGGGAAGAGAGGAACACCATTGCAAAATACCCCAATCATTGCACCGCTGGTGCTCTAGCTGTAATGCTACAACCAGGTTCCTAGCGAAGGGCCATTCACTGGCTGCATTGCTCTCAATCTTCGTGAAACTTCCACTAACACCCAAGATGAATGGACATATAGCCACGCATAGGTGGTGGTGGAAGCTGATCATGAAGGCCTTCTCCTAGCGATGCTAGAGTTGATATAGGACAAGGGAGGCCATCACTACTATAATTTGATTTATCATTGTCGCCACTTTCATTGCCATAGCGATAGAAGAGATTGTGTGATACTTCCACCGTTGGTTGGAATGATAGCAAGGCCTCTTAGGGAATGAAACCAGTAGATTCAGACATATACCACTGATGGGTTAACATTAGATGTGGTAGTGGTATTAGGGTTGCATTTGCTCCGTCGCATGAAAAGTTAGGCCGTCTAGGATATGCATTTTGTTCGTCAGCCCTAAACTAGCGTTTGGTCAAGCGGGCGTAAATTCAGCGTGAGTGTTGAATTGCCTCAACTTCAAAGGCCATCAAATCACCATTACTTCCGCCCCCTAAAGTCTAGGAGTCATACCCGCTACTCTACATATACTTCAAGCCCATGCCCTCTGAAACCACCCCTCTTCTTCATCCATCATCCCCTTATCATTCTAATCTACAAAGAATATGTCGTACAACCCCATCAAGTTTCCAAGCAGCCTGTCGTCTAGCGAGAACGACTTGTCAGCCCACCAGTCCTCCGAGCAGGACATCTCCTTCGATGACTGGAGATCTTTTGATTATAGTCCTCCATGGTGCTCTAGGAGGAGGAGGACCCAGATGAGGAGGATGAGGACAAGGACAACACCGACTGACGATGCCAAAGACTGACTCCGATGACTCTGACTCTGACTTTGACTTTGCCTCACCTCCTCCCAAGCGAGCGAGGCGAGAGAGGATCATATGTTTAGATTAAGTAGTTTATAGTTAGTATAAGTAGTATTAATAGTTTAGGTTAGTTATTATGCTTCTAGATGAGTATAATTATAAACTCATCCAAACTGTATCTATATGTTACATATACATAATGAATCAATGAGAAAAATTCTATTTGCATAGATTTCATCTCTTTAATGTCACCTTTTTATATGAAATGCAAAGCAAGTTCTTTCCAATACTACTTCCAAAATGCTAGTGCACGGATTTGATCTCTCGACGAATGTTTTTTTGTTTTTCTATATATTTGTCAATGAAAGGGGAAAAACTATCATGTATAGTTGCAGTTGTTTCTATGAGAATCTAAATGCAGTTTAATCGTTGATAATCACCGCATTATAGCATTGGATTAGCGTGGCAATGGTTGGCTTAATACGGACATTGTTTCTTATCCCGTGTTGTTCCGTTCTCGCTGCCGATCAATCTAGACTATCCGTTTGGCAACAAACCTAGAAGTGCCTAGCCCGTTCCTAACTCCCCTTGAATCCTGTCAGTGCCTTGGCGGTGGTTCAACAAACTAAGAAACCCCAATACAAATCCATTAGTTCTCTCCACCTGTTATTACTTCATCCTCATTCTCTACACCCGTTGCTTCATCTTCATTTTGACCCATCGCCTATACTTGCCCTGCCTCGAGCACCTTTGCATTGTCATCATGGACAATGCCTGTTGAAGGTTAGATGATTCGGTCACCCCCTATTTGCATTTAGTTCCAATTGATTTTGGGGTTGATATCAGTTTTGTTCATATTACTTCAGAAGAAGCCATTTCAATGCGAGCAACCTTACGTTTTGGCGGCTAGGGTTGGAACCAGGACCCTAAATGATGTTGTTTGCTACTTGGGGATAGTGCAATTCACCTAGATCGATTGTTGATTATTGAAGCCGTTGTCCAGTCACCTTCTCGAACCACAAAATTCAACAATGAATCGTTCAAGACCTTGTTTGTGGAGAGATTTTTGTGCTTTGTAGGACTAGACAGAAAGTAGACATACTTTATAGATACAATGTGTCCATGGACTGGAGATGCTATGATATTTGCTATAGTTCACTACCTCTAGCTTTTAGGACCACATCAACCAATTGAGTACCTTAGCAACTACCTACCCATCTGACATTAAGTCTTAGAATTTGTGAAACTTTTATGTTAATGAAGTTTATATGTACTGATGAAACATCTAGGATTAGTATGTATGAGTACTTCATAATCATTGAACTATTACTTCTAGTTGAACTATTAATTGAATTAGTTGGTCTTGATAGTGGTCCATGTGTACACCTCTATGTAAGCACAGAGGATCCAAAATAGGCCTTCTTCTACAGGCGGATAGTAACCTGAACTGGTGGTGACACATCATTTCATGTTGGTAGGAGTCCTAAGGGTTTTGAAGGATGTTTAGGCTCCTTGGTGGGAGGCGAAAAGCATAGACAAAAGACCTAGGCCGACCTCTTCACTCAGAATGTGCAACACTTTGAAGCCTGACTGCTCCATGGCTACATCTAGCTCCAACTCCTCCTAGTGGTCGGCACCATCCCAAGGCGCCGTCATGAGAAGAACACTGGCTTCTAGTGGAGGAGGCTACAATGGGAGGGGGCCGCCCATCCCGTGCCATGTCGAGAACCACCCCTACGCATAACATCCACCACTTTTGTGTCGCTACGGCTTGAAGAAGCCTCGACTGGATTTCATGGAGTGATGGAAACCTAGGATGTCGGTACCATAGATGCTGTAGGGCAAATAATGTAACTCAGATTTCTTTCTTGTTCATTCTCTTTTTGCAATGCAAATGCTGAAATCCCAGTTGTACTTATGGTAATTTGGTTTTTTCAGTAGCCTGACTTAGATTGTGGGTTCTTTAAGTGGCACGATCCCAATATGGAAAATTTCTGAGGACTTTGATTTTGGATTTACCTAACAAGATTTGGGAGCTGAAGGCGGAGGCCAATGTTACATCAAATGAAGAACATCTGCAAGAGGAGGAAGAGATTATGCCATAGATTGATGAAATGGCCACTGGTTCCAACAAAGATGATGGAAGATTTCATACCTTTGAGAAAGAAATGTGCTTCCTGTTCTTCTTTCACCTATTTTGTACTTACCTTAGTTCTTGGCATGTTCATTGGTAGGTTGCTTAGTTCACCACAGTAGATTCAAGTACCAATTTATGATGTATCAGGACTGAAAATCTAGTAACTTTTGTACAACTATTATTAAACTAAATGCAAGGTGATTATCCTAGGTGTTCAATTTATTGAAATGTAAATGCAAGTACATCCAAGTATCAATTGATGTGTCGAACTGAAATCTATCACTATTGTACAACTATTGTTGAACTAAATGCAAAGTGATTAACCAGGTGTTCAATTTATTGAACTGTAAATGATAGTAGATCCAAGTATCAATTCATGTGTTGGAGGCATCCTACTTCACTGGACACTGGGCCCTAGTATAGGGGCATCCAATTTATTGAACTATATATACACTCCTATGGTCCTACCACACCTTCATCCTATCCATTCCTCACCCTGCTCCCTTACTCTGCTTCACCCTGCTAGCATCGGACGAAAGGCACCCTCTCACGTTCTCACTTACTCCTTCACCTCCAACCTCAGCTGGTGCACAAATCTTTAGCGTGCCATCCCTACTTCTCTGCTCCATTCAGGATCTAATGTAACTACACTAGATCTGCTCCTCCTTCACCAGATTCTATATTCCTTTGTATTGCCTCCCTCGTGCTCTCTGCTCCTTCACCCTGAACCTAGCTACATTAATTTTGTTGGGTCTACAGACAAAAATGCATCTTCTTGTTCTAGAGTTTGTGGCCTTTGTATATCCATGGAGTGCAGCTTGTGAGTCTTATTGTCCTTAGTATTGGTTCACTGAATCAGTGCTTTGTGAACAAAGTCAATGAGCTAAATGATAGTGTACCAATGGATGTGGACAGGGTTGTAGTGGTCAAGGCTCAGGATGACATGTAGATTGATAATGATCCCATGGAGGCCAACAATGATCTACAGGATATTATGGAGATTCACAACAATCCCATGGAGGTTGTCGATGAAATATGGTTGGTAGTCTACCTAGGGGTATGCCCAAGGTAGTAGATTGTCGGCAGACAGATGCGCAAGCCACAAATAAGACGGTGACGCAAGACAAACATGAGGTTTTATCCAGGTTCGGCCGCCAAGAAGGCGTAATACCTATGTCCTGCGTCTGATTTGTATTGCTGTATGTCAATGAGAAATGTTTTTTAGAGGGGTCCCCTGCCCACCTTATATAGTCCGGGGGGCAAGGTTACAGATCTAGAAACTAATCCTAGCCAGTTACAATTGCCATATGTGGCCGGATAAGGATTCCTATTCTAACCAACTAGGATCTTGATTGATCGCCAAATCCACCTTGACTCCTTGCGTGGGACTCCGATCAGGTTGGCCGGGCCACACGTCATCTTTTGGTGGATCGGACCCACCGATCTGGGCCGGCCCAAGCTTAGCCATAAGGGTATAGGGGTTAATACCCCCACAGCTAGTCCCCGAGCACCATGTATTATGCTATGACACGCCATTTTAACCTTCTCCGACAAGTAAGGCTTGAGTCATTGACATCTCTGACCACCGTTGTCGCCGAAGAAGTAGGTTGTCCGAAGAATGTATGGTGCTCTTAAGAAAAAAGAAAAAGATTTCCGTCCTGGGAAGTGTGCCCACTTGTATTTCTGAACAGAAATGTAAGTGCATCTTGAAGCGTAGCGTCCTTGATCATCAGAGGCGTAGGGGTCGAAAAACAAACACATTCACCGCAAGGTGAAGTGTGCCCACTTAGTCCCTGAGCCTGGTAGTAGGTGACGTAGGCACGTGCTGCCCGGGTCTGAAAAGAATTCCCAGTTAAATTAAGAACCCAATTGTCGTACAAGCAATACGAGATGCACCGGCAGGTGCATCGTACTGATGTAGTCCCCGAGATTGCTGGAAAGTGAAGTATGAGCCTTGTAGCAAGGTCTAAATAAATGTCTCTCAACTGTATGTGAGTACAAATCACATGTAGCTGAGAAGAACGATCTTCGAGCAGTGGTCGGGACAGTCCCCAAGCATGATAAGAATCCTTACAATCAGTCAAAGCATAAGGGTCGATTAAACAAACACATTCACCGCAAGGTGAAGTGTGCCCACTTAGTCCCTGAGCCTGGTAGTAGGTGATGCAGGCACGTGGTGCCAGGGTCTAAAAAAGAATTTCCATTGAAGTTAAGAATCCAATCGTCGTGCAGGCGATATGAGATGCACCGGTAGGGGCATCATACCGATGTAGTCCCCGAGCTTGCTAGAAGGTGAAGTATGAGCCTTGTAGCAAGGTCTAAATAAATGTCTCTCAACTATATGTGAGTACAAATCACATGTAGCCAAGGAAAGCGATCTCCGAGCAGTGGTCGGGATAGTCCCCGAGCATATTAGTAGCCAGAGCAGTCCCCGAACACCGTAGTGGTCGGAGCAGTCCCCGAGCACGGCAGTGGTCAGAGCAGTCCCCGAGCATGGCAGTGGTCTTGGCGTTCCCCGAGCATGGTAGTGGTCTAGGCAGTCCTCGAGCATGGTAGTGGTCTGGTCCATCATTGAGCACAAGACATGCAGCGAAAAAACAAATGCCGCTTGTATTATTATTTGGTGTATTTATTTATCTCCTTACTCTGTCAAGTCCAATCTGCCATGTCTGGTCAAAAAAGTAGATGGATATAACACATCACTCTGCCTTCTTACTCTTTCTGGCAAACAGTCGCTTGGCGCCTGTATGGAGGTGCGTCAGTGTGGGCCCTCTCACATTATCAACGAAGAGGCGCGTACACTGGAAACAAAGAGGCGCATCTATTGGCGTAGATCTCGAGGTTGTGAAAACAACCGTCTGCGGTGAGTGCGCACGTCTCCCAAGAATCTCAGGCAGATGAAACGATAGAGCTCTTGGTTATTTATAATATAGAACTGGTAAGTTACTTTTTACCGATTCCCATTGTCATTCGCCGCCGCAACCTTCTTCTTCCTCTTGCCGAACCCTACTCCTCCAAAAATCATCACCAATCCCCCCTCCACCGCATCCACCCCCTTAGCAAGGGCAGATTAATGGTGAAGAGAGACGCCTAGAAGAAAGGCAGAGTCATGGCGAAGGAGTGGTGGAAGTCAAGGAGCAATGAATAGACCATCGAAGACCTCGTTGCCATGGGAGTGCTCCACAACAAGGCACTCACGGGATGGCGTGCGCTGGAAGGAGAAAGCTTCCCCAATCCACAACTAGGTGAGATTGTGGTTTTCAAGGATTTCTTCAAGTGGGGTTTTGGGGTTCTAGTGCACCCTTTCCTTTAGGGTCTCTACTTGTATTACGAGATTGGGATTTGCAATCTGCATCCCAACTCGATTCTTCTTGTCTCCACCTTCATCCATCTTTGCAAAGCTTATGGTGGCTTCTAGCCCCATTTTGACCTCTTTTGCCATCTGTTCTGTCTACGGAAGAAAGGGAGCGGTGGCTCGAAGATAGCCGGAGGCGTATACCTCAATCTACATGATGGTATGAAGGCCCAGTACCTGCACTGCCCCTGGAACACCTCACTAGATGAATGGTACAAGAAGTGGTTCTACATCCACGAAGAGCCGAACACGATCACCCTGTGCAACGTGGGGTTGATTCTGGAGAAGAAGAACAGCTGGTCGGAGAAGCCCGAGCACTTGGAGCAGATCACAGAACTGCTCGGGATGATCCCATGGGGAAAGCTGGATGGTCCAAGCATGGTCGGGAACTTCATTAGCCGAAGGATCCAGCCCTGCCAGAAGAGGGTTCATCCTGGCTTCGAGTACTAGGGGAGCGCAGATCCAATGAGGACCAGAAAAGAGGCGCTCGACAAGATAGAAGTCAAGGCCAGAATTGGGGAGCTATTCAACCTAGCCGATCCCAATTATGTCAGGTTAAACGACATCGAGCATGCCTTCAAGCTGGCCTGACCTCCCCCAAAGGTAAATGATGCTTCCTTGTACCTATAGAATTATGTTGTAACAAAAAACTGACTGTTGTCTCCTTTATGTTTCCAGAGTAATGGTCATGACCGGGTAGCAGTGTTCGTGTCTCCGCCCCCTAGTGTGGATTGGCCACAAATTGCTGGCTCAACTGCCTAGACCAGTGCCAGGACCAAAGACGTCGACTGGGCGGTACTCGGGGTTGGGGAGGATGCAATGGCTAGGGCTGCTGGCAAGCGGCCAGCTGCCAACAAACATCGCCAGGCCATCTTCCCCCTTTTAGACGATGAAACAGAGGATGCGAACATCTTCCAACTCGTCCCTCGAAAGAGGAGACAAATGGGGTCGATAGAGCAGGGTGGCTCCTCTGTGCCAGCAGTGACCGCATCACCGACCACTGCAACACAGAGGACAAGCGGGGAAAGTGTCGAGCACCAAACCTCGGTGCCAGTACCGGTGGTGGAAAAAGACCCGGTGGAACCCGCTGAGCACGTGGAGCAAGCGCAATCGAAGAGACGCTCCTTCGCCATGTCATTCCGTGCTTCCAAGCTATAAGTATCTGTAACTTTGATGTAAGCTTATAATTTGTACTGAATACTATTGTCTTCTAAACTTTTCTCTAGTATATTAGGTCGGCGTCCACCGAAAATCCTAACCAGCTAGCCGGGTGTGGCACGGCTTCGCCAGTAGTGGTGGAAAGAACTACTCAGCAGCCGACTACGGAGAAACCTATAGAAGAAAATCCACCGGAACCTCAGCAGATGAGCGGCCAAACGACAGTCCCCGAGCAGCTGGTCGAGAAGATAGCCGAGCAAAGTACAAGTGCTCCGAGCACTAACCCTGCTGAGGCGGATACCTTGGCGCCAAGGGAACCAGACCAAGCCGAGGAGCAGCAACCGAAGTTGGCACAGAGCACGCTTGCCGATGCTATGGCTCGTGGGAAAGCCATAGTGGTCGTGGAGACTATAGACTCCAGACCAGTGCCGCCCCCTAAACAAGAGGCCAAAGAGGACGAAGTCGAAGAGATCCTAGGCCATCCCCAAGACAAACGACAACATGTATATGTGTCACGCTGGCGGAACGACGAGTGGGTTATGCATGAAGAAATCCTAGAGGTCGAAGAGACCCTAAAAGTTGAACGTGCGGCAAAGCGTCTGGTGACAGAAGTCTAGGTATATTTGGCTTGACCACTTGACCCTGTTATGTAGTCGAACTATCTGACTTAGCTTATTTATATGCAGGACTTGATGAAGACCACAAAGTACCAAAAGAGGTGCTTCGACCAGATTGAGGGAATCACGGCGAACAATAGAGAACTGGCGGCCGAGGTGGAACGCTTGCACCGCCAACTTGAAGCCGCTGACTAGGAGAGGATAGAGCGAGAAGCATAGAACCAAAGCCTGGTCGGCCAACTCAATAACAAAGAGTGGGAAAAACAAGTAAGTTGTCATTTTATCATAGCAAGTGTATGACACGTGTTGTTGCGTTGTTGGTAGTGATAGCTGTAATGCAGGCTTAGAAGCTGAGGTAACCCGCCTCCAAGAGGAGAATAGCCGCGTGACCGTAGATTGTGGTCGCCTAAAGGAGGACAACGAGAAACTGGCATGCAACCAGTCTCAACTCCAGGACCACACCACCAAAATGAAGGAGGAACTAAAGAGTAAGTATTCCAGACCACCGTTCTCATTCTATTGCCCGCCTTATCTTATCGTGCCATTACATTTGATGTCTTGTACAGTGTGCAGTTTTAAAAGTCAATGCCAAGAGGCATCTAGAAGCCGTGATGAAAGAGCATGACAGCTAGAAAGCACGATGCCTCGAGGCCACCGAGGATCGGGACACATGGAAGAACCGGTGCCAGGAAGTGGCAACTAGCATTTTGCCTGTCCTCGACCTTATTGACCCAGCGCTCATAGAGGAAGAGCCAAGGACGCCCCAGCTCGGACTGGTCGAGAGATGCAGACAAGCATGGGGATGGTTCCAAGAGTTCGTGAAGGAGGCGAGTGAGTACACGGGTGCCCATGTGCTAAGCATGGTGCGTGCCCACTACCCCCTGATCGATCTCAAGCGCCTGGAGGCTGGATACCCAAAGGAGGTAGACCTAGACAAGGTGGAGGAGCTTTGGATTGCCCAGCTAGACCTATCGTCAAAGATAATTGGCGACATTAACCTGTGTGGAGGTGGGACAGCACCTGTACAGGGTACGCCATCGACAAGTTAGCTGGAAATGCCATCAGTTGCAAGCCAACCGACGAAGCCTGCGGTCTCGACCAGCCAGGCATTGGTGGGGCCATCCCCTTTAGCTTGACTAGCACAAGAGTCCCTGAGACTCGAGTAGGATATCGGAAGCAGCGAGCAGTAGGTGCCGCGCGCCCCGACCAGCTAATGTAATAGGCTTAGAGCTGTAGGAGGACATAGTTGTGTTATTGTAAACTTGGACCTCTTTAGGCAAGCTTGTAATAACATAATTGTATATCATTATAAGCTTGTTTGCTTTGTATAAAACGTATTTAAGCTTGAAACTTATGTTGGTGTAACTAAGTGAGAACATGATAACGTTCTGTTTAGTTGTACCATTTTGCTCGACACATCATCCCGAAAAGTTTGTGCGGGCCCTAGTTTGCCATGTGGTTGGAGTGTGAGGTGCGTGACCTGTGCACATGCAGACGTGGACAAGTCAAACCAAGGGGGACCTACCAATCACCCATAACGTAGAGAGCGGATCCCATGCACGTGTTGGGAGGAACCAGAGACAGGTCCTGCTCCAAAAACCATAGAATGAGTGGTGGTCGGCTTTTACTGGCTAAGTTAGAATAACCATAAAAGTCAAAGTGACACATTAGAGTGGTCGGAGAAATCATAATAGCTTTATTGAAGTAAATCGAAAGTACAAGAGGGGTACATATCTCAGTAGTTAAGCATAGAAGCGTCTAAGCTTGTCGATGTGCCATGAGTTTGGTACATCCGTA
Source organism: Miscanthus floridulus (assembly GCF_019320115.1). Lineage (NCBI taxonomy): Eukaryota > Viridiplantae > Streptophyta > Magnoliopsida > Poales > Poaceae > Miscanthus > Miscanthus floridulus. Next base: position 65,175,962 of record NC_089598.1, on the reverse strand, counting down.
CCGTCCAGGTGAGCTAACCTATAAGATGTTGGTCATGTGACCTCCTTGATCATGAAGGGCCCCTCCCATGGGGTTGCGAGTTTATGGACACCAGCCTAGTTCATCTTCCACTTCAGGACCAGGTCCTTGACCACAAAGAACCGCTCTTTAACGTTCTTGTTGTAGTACCTGCGCAAAACATCAAGGTATTTGGCCGTACGTACACAAGAATCGAGCCGCTTCTCTTCTACGCTATTCACTTCTAGCTCCCATACTTTATTGGCCTTGCCTTCATTGAAGTTCTCTACCCATGTTGATCTGAAAGTTATATCTGCAGGGAGGACTGCCTCAGTGCCATAAACCATAAAGTATGGCGAGACTCTAGTGTTACGACTAGGCTGAGTTCTGAGTCCCCAGACCATGGCTGGTAACTCTTTGAGCCATCTTTCGGGAGCTTTGTCATTTTCTGTATACATCCTCTTCTTCAATGTGTCCAAGATCATGCCATTTGCCCGCTTGACTTGTCCATTAGCTCTAGGGTGCGCCACCGAGACGTATTTTACTACTATGCTCCTTTCATCGCAGAAGTCCCAAAAAGCGTTCCCGGTGAACTGAGTACCTAGATCGGTGATGATGCTGTTGGGTATGCCAAAATGATGGATGACCTGGTCGAGGAATGTGACAGCCTTTTCTAAGGATGCCTGTACCAAAGGCATGTATTCTATCCACTTAGAAAATTTGTCGATCATCACAAAGACGCATGTAAATTTCCCTAGAGCCGGTTTGAAGGGCCCGATCATATCCAGTCCCCAGCATGTGAAGAGCCAGGAGGCTGGTATTGTCTGGATCTCATGTGCTAGTACATGGATTCTCTTGGCGAAGAACTAACAACCCTCACAGTGGTGGACTAGCTTCTCTGTGTCGGCTACTGTTGATGGTCAATAGAACCCTACTTGGAAAGCCTTGCCGACCAGCGTTCTTGAGGCCACGTGGTTGCCACAGGAGCCAGAGTGGATTTGGTCTAGGAGATGTTCGCCATCCTCCTAGGTTATACACTTCATCAAGATTTCCTCCTTTGCATTCTTGTGCCATAGCTTGCCATCGACGAGCAGGTACTACTTACTGCGACGCATCAGGCGCTCGTTCTCTGTCTGATTAGTGTAACTACTGCCATCGGTTAGGTACTTGATGAAAGGTATTCTCCAGTCAGGCTCATGAGTGGTCAGAGGGGGCTCGGCGGTGCTTGACGCCGAAACCATAGCCACCAATTGCTGGTCTAGAGGCTTGTCTACCGTGGAATCTTCCTCTTCGATGGAAGGCGTGAGCCGGTCTTGGATGAATACGCCATGTGGGATTTTTGCTCGAGATGATCCTAACTTTGACAGTGCATCCACTGCTTGATTCTTGTCCTAGACCATGTGTATGTACTCGATGCCATAGAACCTACCTTCTAGCTTTCTGATCAATTTGCAGTATGCATCCATCTTTTTGCTGGTTGTGTCCCAGTCCTTGTTGAGTTGGTTGATGACCAGAGCAGAGTCTCCGTAGACGTAGAGATGTTTAACGCCAAGCTCAACCGCAATGCGCAAACCATGTAGGCATGCTTCGTACTCGGTGGCATTATTAGATGCTGGGAAATAAATCCTAAGGACATACCAGAGCTGCTCCTTGGATGGTGACATGAAAAGGACTCCTGCTCCCGCACCGTCAATGTTGAGAGAGCCGTTGAAGTACATCGTCTAATACTCGTCGGATCCGGGAGAGGTAGGCGTGCTTAAGTTTGTCCACTCGACGATGAAATCGACAAGTGCCTGAGACTTGATTATAGTGCGGCTTGCAAACTCCAAGGAAAAGGGGCATAGCTCCATTGCCCATTTGACGATGCGCCCGTTTGCATCCTTGTTGCTAATGATGTCTCGCAGAGGGTACTCAGTCATGACCACCACATGATATTCGTCGAAGTAGTGTTTCAACTTTTGGGATGTTATTAGTATGGCGTAGATCAACTTCTAAATCTGTGGGTACCTGGTCTTGGACTCATTGAGTACCTCACTAATGAAATAGATTGGTCGATGTACCTTGTAGACGTGGCCGGGCTCATCTCGCTCGACCACCATGGCCGTGGAGACCACTCGATTAGTAGCCACAATGTATAGCAGGAGTATTTCATCTTCTCTTAGAGCAGTGAGGACCGGAGGTGACGTAAGGTATTGTTTTAGCTGTGTGAAGGCAGCATCTGCTTCCTCCGACCACTCAAACTTTTCGGATGCTTTGAGTAGTTTAAAGAACGGTAATCCTTTTTCGCCTAATCTTGATATGAAACGGCTGAGGGTGGCCATGCATCCGGTAAGCTTCTGAACATCCTTCACCTTTTTGGGCGGCTTCATGTCCAAGACAGCTTTGACTTTCTCTGGGTTAGGGCATATGCCATTGTGACTGATGATGTTGCCGAGTAATATGCCAGAAGGAACACCAAAGATGCACTTCTTTGGGTTTAACTTCCACTGGAATGTATTAAGGGCTGCAAAGGTGTGTTCCAGGTTGTCAACAAGGGTACAAGCTTCCTTAGTTTTGACAACTATATCATCAACATAAGCCTCGATGAGGTCATCTTTTATCTCGTCTTTGAGGCAAGCTTGTATAGCGTGTTGGTAGGTAGCCCCAGCATTCTTGAGCCCAAACAACATGGTCGTGTAGCAGTAGGCGCCGAAGGGCATGATAAAAGATGTCTTGATCTGGTCATCCTTTTTGAGAGCGATCTGGTGAAAACCAGAGTAGCAATCGAGAAAGGAAAGGAGCTCACAATTGGCGGTTGAATCTAAGACCTCATCTATGCGAGGTAAGCCGAAGGGGTCCTTAGGGCAGTGTTTGTTGAGATCAGTGTAATCAACGCACATTCTCCATTCATTATTCTTTTTGCGTACAAGAACCAGGTTGGCTAACCACTCCGGATGATACACTTCTTTGATAAATCCGGCTACCAAAAGCCGTGTAACTTCTACCCTAATCGCCTCCTTTTTGTCACGAGCGAACCGTCGTATCTTCTGCTTGATAGGTTTGGCCTTGCCGTTGACATTCAAGGAGTGCTCGATTAAGTTCTGAGGTACATCGGGCATGTCAGAAGGTTTCCATGCGAACACATCCACGTTGCTCCTCAAGAACCTGATGAGTGCATCTTCCTATTTGGGATCTAGGTTGGCCCCGATAAGGGCCATTTTGCTGGGATCACCGTCGACCAGCTGGATCACCTTATGCTCCTTAGACTTGATGTTCTTGCATGGAGCCTCGAGCTCTAGGATCTCCTGGTGGTCGGTCGAGGTCTTCTTGGTGTCGAGCATGGTCTCGGCCATGCGAATAGAGAGGTCGTGAGCCTCTGCTATTTTGAAACTATCATCTTCACAGGTATAAGCTGCGTACACGTTGCCTCGGAGGGTTAGAACTCCTTTCTTGGTAGGCATCTTGAGCACCAGATACCTATAATGAGGTATGGCCATGAACTTGGTGAGCGACGATCGACCAAGAATAGCATGGTAGGTGCCGTCGAAGTCGGCGACCATGAAGTTGACGTAGTCGGTGCAGAAGTGGTCCGAGGTCCCAAACTACATAGGTAGCATGATCTGCCCAAGAGGTGTAGAGCTCTGTCTGGGGAGAACACCCCAGAACTGTGCCTCATACGGCTTGAGGTCCGCCTGAGCTATCTTCAGGGTGGGCAGACTGTTCTTGAATAGTATATCAATGGAGCTACCGCTGTCGATCAGTACTCTGTCGAACTGAACCTTGTTGATACAAGGATCAAGGACCAGGGGAAAATGCCCTGGCTTAGGTATTGTAGCCCATTGGTCCTTTCTATTGAAGGAGATTTCACGGTGAGACCACGGAGGGAGCCACAGATCGGTGAGGAGATTGTTGGTGTTGGCCATGTTCAAGCAAGCGCGGGCGAGCAGCTTGCGTTCTCGTTTGGTCTCGATGGACACTTTGCCTTCGATGATGGTGTGCACGCGATTGGTTGGCTTGACGTACTTGTGACGAGGGTCTACATCGTCGTCGTCGTTATCCTCGTTGTGCTGTTCCCCTATGTCATTAGGCTTGTCAGACGTATCCGGAGCCTGTTGACGCGTGTAGATAGACTTGAGGATGTGGCAATTCTCCATGGTATGATTTGACTTAGGATGGAGCTAGCAGGGCCCTTTCAATGCTTTGGCGTAGTCGTTTTCATTGTTATGACGTCCGCCACCCTTTTTAACGGTGTTGACCTCACCATCGTCTTCCCGAGCATGCTTGCTCCTGTAATCGTCATGGCGGTTACACCGCTGATTACATTGGTCATGGTGGTCGTGGGAGTCGTTGCACTGGTTGCGGCGGTCAAAATTGTCATTCCAACCACGGTTGCCACGGTAGTCGTCGCGGCGTGGGGGGTGGTCGGAGTGTGGAACCCTTGCTACTTCTTCAATAATTATCTTTTTAGCGTCATCGGCGTCCGCATATTTCTTAGCGGTGGCCAGGAGCGCTGTGACCGATTCAAGTCTCTTGCGGAGGAGCTTGTCCCTTAGGGCATCATGGAAGCAAAGGCTAGTGATGAAAGCCTCGATTGCCTTGTTGTCAGAGATTGATGGGACCTTGATGCACATCTCCGAGAAATGTCAGACGTACTTGCGCAGTGGCTCATCTTTTTGATCTCGAATCCGTTGCAGATCGTATTTGTTGCCTAGTTGTTCACAAGTAGTAATGAAGTTGTCGATGAAGGCTTGCTTGAGCACCTACCAAGAGTCGAAGTAGTTCACCGGCAAGCTGACCAGCCATTGGTAACCCACATGGCCAACATCAACTAGGAAATAGTTAGACATGACATGCTCATCAGCCATGGCTGATCTACATGCAGTCTCATAAAGCATGACCCATAATTTAGGGTTTTCCTTGCCGTCGTACTTCTAAAGTTTCTTGAGCTTGAAATTCTTGGGCCATATGACTTGGCGAAGGTGTGGAGTAAACTGCTTCAAACCCGGTGGGCCGTGGGTAGTGTCATATTCCATATGGCGATAACTTTCATGGGATGCTCGATCGTCGGCTCTCTGGTTGATGCGAGCGCGCAGATCGCATCCACCGAGGTAATGGTAGAGATCGTTATTGCCATCACAGCGATCTCAATTGCCATCTGGATTAGCCCTACGACCATGGTTATCGCGGCGATTGTCGTAGTTGTCCCGGCGGTTATCATCCTAGACGTCACGGCGGTTGTCGTCCCGATGGCGGTTGTCATCCTAGCCACCATCATGGCCACCGTTTCCACCTTAAAGGTTGTCTGATGGGTCATTGTTGCGCGAGCCACATTGGTTGAGTGGCTGTGAGCGACTTGGGTGCTGGTGGCTGTGGCTTGACTTGACTAAGACGGATGGAGCCTGAGCTTGGTTTACAATCTCCGCGGTCTGGGCCATAGCAGCCATCAGATAGGCTTGTATTTCATCGCGAACTGCTTGGGTTTTCGGGGTGTTGGGTAGCCGTTGCATTGTTGCCATGGCAACGGCTATGTTGGCACTTGGGGTCCTGAAGACCTATTTGTCCCCCACCCTGTCGAAAGCATCATTGAGGTCACGTGGCTGGACCCTTATGCGTCATGCCTCCTGGTCTGCTTTGGCTTTGATTTGTCGGCGATTAAACCGGTCAATATTGTGTGCTTCGCATGCAGTCCTTTCTTGTTCTGTTTCACCAACTGCTGGCGGTTCATCATTGCTGACAACATGGATCAAATCCCCTCGTCTTGGCGGGAAAGACGGGAATTGTGAGAACCCCGGGGCGTGGTCTAGGATATCTAGATCATACTTGACGCCTTCATCTTTGTGATGCTAAAGCTCAATGTGGATAGATGCATTAGATGCGGTGCCAGACAAGGAGTTGGAGTCGCCCTCTTGGACTTGTGGACGGATCCTTCTTGATAATCTTCAATCCGGATCATGTTGACGAAGTTGCGTGGCTTTGGCCGAGGTCGGTGCATAAAACATAGATCCAAGCGGCGTTGTAGGTTGTAGGCATAGCTAGAAGTAGCATTTCACAGGACGTAGGGCTGGACCTGGTGGTTCTCCATTGAGGCTTCGTACTCAGAGAGCCGGAGACCTGTCACGAAGGCTGGCCAGTGACGAGCAGAGCGCCCTTCAGGAGTAGATGTGACCATGAGATCTGTACCAAGTCATGCAGGATGACTGGTCCAAGCTGGTCAGGTAGATCTGTTGTGGGGAGCGGTTACCTGCTCATTAGGTTGACTTTGAACTGTACTTACCTATGGTAGAACCTCCTAAGGAATCGGGCCCATGTGCACCTATCGTTGTCTTAACAGACCTTGAATAGCTTTCATGAGTTCCTAACAACTTAACAGGTCTGTCGGGTGTCCTCGGGAAACCCGAATCATCCATGATTCTCTTTTCAATAGGATCCCAATCAGAGACATTGCAGATTACAACAGTTTATTTAAATATATACATTAGAGTAAAAGATAGCGAAAGTCTTAAGATAACATAATTTACAAACTAGTTGTTTTCAAACTTACAATACCATAAGTGTCATACAACCATAGTAGCAGGATAATATTACATTAACTTTATTTATCAAACAAACTAGTGCCTTGTCCAAAGGCCATTCATCACTCCTCATTGTCATTGACATCAAACATAGACATGCAGCAGGGACCAAAACAAGCCTGCGCATGCGACTCACCTGCAACAAGGGTTAACAAACCCTGAGTACAAAGGTACTCAACAAGACTAACCCGGCGTAACGGGGTGTAAGACTTTAGAGATGCAGGGGTTTGGGACAAGGTAAGGATGTAGCAAAATTCAAAGTACTTTGCCAAAAGCTTACTATTCTTATCCTATTTTTCAGTGTTACCCCTAAGTCCTTTTAGTTCATTATCTCAAACTAAATGTACATTTCCCATATTCCATTCCATCTCATTTCATTCTTTTCTCATGTTTTAGTAATTCACCAGTCCTACATTGCTTCTATAATGAATCGAGTCTCCATATCCGCGGAGCACCGGCAATTCGAATTGATTCAAGTCACAGCTGGGGATTCCTTATCACACGACATATGTAGAACTTAATCTTGCATATATCAACCTCGCTACCGGATCCTCCTATACTAAGCCGTCTCCACGCCACCCGAGAGTACAACACACCTCAAATTCGGCCACATTCCAGCCATGAGGGTACACGCTACTCCTGCCATCTCTCCACCCCCAGTGCGTGGGCATTTGTCTTAGTATCGGATTAGCCGAAGTAGGCTTACCGGAGTATGTGACCAGTACTACAAAGTGTCTCATTCAGAAGATCCACAATGAGTGGCCTTTAAGCGACATAGTCGGCAACATTACCCAAAATTCAAGATAAGTCACCCGACTAGTCTCTAGTTCATTCTATCTTCTTTCTTTCTTTGGCCAGTATGCCATCTTTGATTGTATCAAAACTTTTACTTTGAAAGCCTACCATAAAGCATACTAAGCATTCTACGCCTTTGTAAATGAAAACATCTTCAAGGATGGTAAACAATTATCAAGGTAGGTAATGCATCAAGTAGGTAACATTTGAATTAAACAACTTAATGCAATAAGTAACATAGGTGATAAACTTTTCAAAGTAAACAAGGTAATGGCTTAATGCATAAACCGGGGCTTGCCTTCGTTGACGATCTCAGGTTCCAAATCCGTACCACAATTATCGAATCCCATGACAACCAGGGATTCTTCCAGAACTTGCTCAACTAGAATCGTTTCACTCTTGGTTTCTACATGAAACGATAACATATGCCTTAACATGATGATAATGTAAACATGATGCTTTCATGGTACATGAAATCTAAAAACACCCCGCAAATGATTTTATTTCACGGTACAGTTGCAAGCCAACAAAACCAACTTGCAATCCTACCATCAAGAACCACACATGTGACTTGACCAAATGGATCTTGAAACCCTACTAGTCACAAAACATGACCAAAACAAGATCCAACACTAATCAAACACTTAGGGTTTGCCTTTATTTATTTTTGAATTAATTTGGAATTAAGCCCAAAAATGAACTTGTTCCAAATGACCTAAAAATTTTATGTAAGCTTCCTCATGACAAATTAGTGTATCAAAACAAATTTCATACTTTTTGGAAGTATACAGTGACCTACAAAAATCATGGAAATTGCATTTTTCAATTAATGGACGGAATATTTGAACATTAAAAATTTATTCAAATTTCAAGTTTCAAATTTTTAAATCATACTAGAACATGTATAGAAGCTACACACAAAATTTCAGAATTTTTGGAGCTATCATGAATTTCCTACAAATTCCCAAAGTTTCAGCACTATTCACAAATTCAGAAAATAAAAATCATCACTATTCTTCTTCCTCACTCGCACTGACAGACTGACCCCACCCGTCAGTGACTCAAACATGTCACGACGGCACTGCCCTCACTGACCGGCCACAAAATGCGCTGACGGGGACGCTCCAGCGAAACAGACCTCACCAAAATGATCTACTACTTCCCCAGCTATCAGAAAGGAAAAAGGTGCACTGGAGACACCTCCACGCCGGGCATGGTGGACTGGGCATGACGGTGAACGGCGTAGCCACGGTGACGCTGCAGTAGGGACTAAAGCGAAATGGTCTTCACATTCAGGAGCTCACCGTGATCACGTAGGTAGACTCAGTGAAGGCGGAGGTGTACTGGATCGACAGGACCACGTGAGACCGAGGATGGCGGAGCTCTGGCCGGCTCCGAAGAAGATGAAGTCACGCGGCGGCGCTGGACTTCCAGGAGCGACACGATCAGGCTTGGGAGGAGCAGGAAGACGAGGTGGAGCTTCTGGCCAAAGCAATTGGCCCTAGATACTACGGCGAGGACGAATTGCGCGAGTGCGGGCAAGACACCGGCGGCGAGCAGTCGACGGAAAAACTTCGAATGACGACGGCGTGCTCCTATTTATAGCAAGAAGGAGGGCGTGCGGTGTTGACAGCACACGGGCGAACTCACCACAGAGGTATTGGCCTGTCACTGCGCATGAAAGCAACAAAACCCGATCGGTGGTGATCTCCGCGTGGTGCCGGTGGCAAGCAGAGAGGTGGAGGTAGATTTTTGAAAAAATTATAGAACTGCCACTGCATCCATTTTTCAAATTACTCACAATTTTTCTAAAGAAGTTGAAAATATCAAAAAATGAAAGTTGTTCAATTTTTCAAACTCTACAACTTTGCTTCTAGAAATATTTTCAAATTCTACCTCCATTTTGAAATTTGAATTTGGGGTACATTTGAGCATTTGAATAATTTCAAAATTACTCCAAATTTTATATGTAAACTTGAAAAACTTTGAATACCAAAGTTGATCTACATAAAATAATCTCCAACTTTGCTTTTTGCCTCAACCCAAAATTCCACATGGATTGTGAATTAGTAAAAAGGGGCAAAAAGGACTTTTATAAATTGAATTTGAATTCAAATTTGATTTGTCTTCCTTTTACTTAAATTTTGATTTTTGACCAGTAACATGGCCCATTAGGGTTATTTGAGTCAAATGACACATGGCCTCACATGATCACATGGAATTTGACCCTTGTGGTCATGATCTTTATTTAGGGTTTTTGAAACACATCACATGAAATAACAACATTATGAAATAAACCTTATTGAGTAAATGCATTCAAAACTTTATACTATATGAATGCTTTGCAATGCACATGATGACATGTCAATTTTTAGTGCTAGGTCAAAACACTAGAGGTGTTACATTACTAGAGCTAGGGTTTCAGCGAGTTTGGTGCTGACCCGATTGATGGAGTCGAGCAGGTCGGTGTTGTCGATCTGCTTCCCTTTGTAGCGGGGAAGCGGATGACGAGTTGTCGGCGTGGCTGAAGGTGATGCAGGCATGGTCAGAGCTAGATGCACTATGGTCGAAGCCAGATCCATTGTGGTCGAAGCTATATCCATCGTGGTCGGAGCCATATCCGTTGTGGTCGGAGCCATATCCACCGTGGTCGGAGCCATATCCGATGCAGGTGAAGGAGTGGTCGGCGCAGACTGAATCCATGCCTCCTTCGGGGTCATGGCGATGAAGTTGTCGGAGCGGGTGGTCCAGGTGATCTGGCCAATGGTGAACGTGAGGCCGTTCGGCGTAGCCATGGAGCCAGAGATGATGACCATCTTGTTTGCTTGGAGAGCAGTATGCACACCCCCTACCTGGCATGCCACTGTCAACGAAATATGATCAGTAGTCTACCTAGGGGTATGCCCAAGGTAGTAGATTGTTGGTAGATAGATGCGCAAGCCACAAACAAGATGGTGACGCAAGACAGACATGAGGTTTTATCCAGGTTCGGCCGCCAAGAAGGCATAATACCTACGTCATGCGTCTGATTTGTATTGTTGTATGTCAATGAGAGATGTTTTTAGAGGGGTCCCCTGCCTGCCTTATATAGTCCGGGGGGTAGGGTTATAGATCCAAAAACTAATCCTAGCCAGTTACAATTGCCATATGTGGCCGGATAAGGATTCCTATTCTAACCGACCAGGATCTTGATTGATCGCCAAATCCGCCTTGACTCCTTGCGCAGGACTCCGATCAGGTTGGCTGGGCCACACGTCGTCTTTTGGTGGACCAGACTCACCGATCCGAGCCGGCCCAAGCTTAGCCATAAGGGTATAGGGGTTAATACCCCCACAGAGGTCAACTAGGATCTGCATGGAGAATGATTAATTATGCAAGCAATGAAGGGATTTCTTCATATCTCTTTCCAACATATTCCAAGAGCACAAAACCAAGAAGCTAACCATCTAGCTCAAAGTGCATCAAGATATCGAGTGTTTCAAGAAGTCTTGAGTAGTGAAACCTCAAGTGATGATTGGAGAGTTGAAATAGCCGATTACCTTAGAGATCCGTCTCAGAAAGTTACCAGGAAGCTAAGGTATAAATTAGCTAAGTATGTTTTGTTAGATGATTAGTTATATTATAAATCTGTCAATGGGGTATTGCTCAAGTGCTTGAACCAAGAAGAAGCTAAGGTGTTGATGGGTGAGGTGCATGAAGGGATCTGTGGAACTCATCAATCGTCTTATAAGATGAAATGGATTATTCACAGAACTGGATATTTCTAGCCAATGATACTTGAAGATTGTTTTGAATATTACAAGGAGTGTCAGGATAGTCAATGTTTTGGTAATGTTCAGAGATCGCCCACATCGGCCATGAATCCAATAATCGAACCATGGTCGTTTTGGGGTTGGGGAATTGATTTAATTGGCTAGATTTTTCCGCCTTCAAGCAAAGGACATAAGTTCATATTGGTAGCAATAGACTACTTCACTAAATGGGTTGAGGCAATTCCTTTGAAAATGGTATCCTCAAAGAACATGATTGATTTTGTTAGGGAACACATTGTGTATCATTTTGGGATTCCTCAAACTATAACTACCGATCAAGGGATAATGTTCACATCAGAAGAGTTCAGGGATTTTGCTACCAGTATGGGGATTAAGCTATTGAATTCCTCCCCTTACTATGCCCAGGCTAATGGTCAAGTAGAGGCATCCAACCAGATTATGATTAAGCTGATCAAGAACAAGGTCGAGGAACAACCAAGGAAGTGGCATTCGACGCTAAATGAAGCACTATGGGCATATAGGATGGCCTATCATGGATCAATTAAAATGTCACCTTACGAACTTGTGTATGGCCATAATGCCATTCTTCCTTGGGAAATTTAGACTAGATCGAGGCGTGTTACACTACAAAATGATTTGTTAGCTGAGGTTTACAAGAATCTTATGATAGACAATTTGGAAGACTTGAGTTGCCTTCGACTGTGCGCTCTTGAGAATATCGAAGCCAATAAACTGAGGGTTGTGAAACATTATAATAAAAAGGTCAAGATTAAGCAATTCTTCGAAGGAGACTTGGTCTAGAAAGTGAAATTGCTAATCGGATCAAGGGACAGTAAATTCAGCAAATGGTCACCTAATTGGGAAGGACCCTATCGGATCAAACGTTGTGCGCCTGGTAATGCTTATATTTTGGAAACATTAAATGGAGAGGAAGAATTTGGCTGAGCAATCAATGGGAAATATTTAAAGAAATATTATCCTAGTGTTTGGATCAATACTTGATAAAGATCTGTTTGGCCGATAGCTTTAATAGCCGATATTGAAAAGATATCGCCTCTAGTGCAAAAGATGAACCCAATGGAGTAAAAGCTGATACGATGTGTATCACCTATAGAAGAAAAGCAAACACAAACAAAATGATGGGTATGAAGCATGAAATAATGGGAAACCACTCAAGGCGAGGAAGTTATTTGCTAAACATCACCTATTACAAGCTACAGGCCAGAAAACACTTTGCCTACTATATCATCGGCTAGAGTATTGAAAGCTATAGAGTCAGCGGCATTCATAAAATCTTCAACCAAGCACTCATGTTCCCCAGGGTGCACTATGTTTGGAAAACCATGAGGAAGAAGCCGGAGATTATGGCCCAAACAGGCTTGTGCAGCAGCCAATGCCATGGCAGCGCCATGACAAACGCCATGAAGGGTGACCTCCCTGACATGATTTGGGATGTCATGCAAGCGAACCATCGGAACGGTGCCCCTAGCATTAACAAATCCCACTACATGATCCATGGCTGATCAAAGACTCTCCAACTAGGCAGTTAGATCTAAAATATTCAAGGAAAGAGTGATTAGAAATCTTGAGGGTAAAATCAAGAAGAAACAGAGAAATAATGGCAGACATCTCACCCATGATTCTAGCTTCAGCCCTAGCCAACATTTCCCTCACTATGCTAACCTCGAGGGGAGATCGGTCTTCAATCATGGCCAAAGCTGATTCTGCTAGGGAGAGGCAGTTGGCTAGATGCTAGTCGGTCCAATCGATGGAGGCTAGCAGATCATCATTACTAATCTGTTGCCTTAGGTGATGAGGAAGCTGGCGGCGGATTGGTGCCAAAGATGACCCCAAGGGCTGGGTGGAATTGGCCCTTCGATCTGAGGTGATGGGAGCACCCAAGATGCGTCCTCTTAACAACAAGGGCATTGGCATGATGATGTGGATCTATTGAGGGCTTCTTCAGCAGACCTCTTGTTGTTCTCCATGACCTCAAACCTACGGAAAGGCAGAGGATGTACTAAAGACAAAGAGGGGTTGAGACGAAGAGGGTTGTTTTTTGATTCATGGCCATAGCCCATATAGATAGCCTGGGAAAGCAAGAAGATAGGTTCCGATGGAGGTGTGAAATTGAAATCAGAAACAGAAACGGATCAACACTCTAGAAATTTAGGGGACGGATAACAAAGAGATAACGGACTCGAATTTATTACTTCCCCAGATTACAAAATATCGTGGGGTGGATACTGTTTACACCAAAATTTGGAAGATGTTATAGGGACCCAAAAGCTCCCAAGATCATGTCACCAAGGAATCAATTACGTGTAGATCAGGACCAACTGATTCAGATGCAGAAAATGAAATTGGCTTTCCACAAATAGCGCCAGTAGATAACAATAGAGGCTACTTTCGGCGCCAGGACGAAGCATGCTAGACTCTACAAAAAGGGAAAGATTAGAGTCCAAGTTATCTTAAATTAGGAATGTTTTCTCTAGGGTCAAAAATTGTAATAAGCCGTGCTTAGACAGGAGTCATGCACAGGGCCCGAGTATAAATACCAGACCCCGACTATTGTAAAATCAATCAATCAATCCAAATACAAGTCAATTACTTTTTTTTGGCTCTGGCCACCCCTTAGGAGTATGAGTAGAGTAGATCTCGGTGAGTTCTTTAGCGAGTATGGCTACATCGATCCGGTCAACCTCCACTGCTTGTCTGTAAGTATTGTCATTGTTTATACCTCTGTTTGTATGGCTGCATCGATCCGGTCGACCCCCACTGCGGCTCTGGTATAAACTAGTTATCAACTCTTGTTTAATTCAAGTATGGCCTATGTGATTCTGCCTCACACCCCACTGCTTGAATTAGATCAAGGTCAAGTTATCGGCTCTACCTTAGAATGGCAGTCTTTGGTAGATTCATTAAGTTACCGATATTGCTTATTGCTTTCATTATTTATCTAATTACAGCAATATCACTCTGCCCGATTGAGATTGATTTAGATTGGCCTTATATCTTATTTGACCCATCGTTTGCTAACCTAAAATTGATCCAATCTACACCTTAAACAATGAGTTATGTCTTATCGGTTGTTTTACATCAATCTTGATCGTGCATAATGTGTGGTTAAGGCATGTTGCATCTTGAGTAGATCTATTGGCTAGAGAGAACCGTTCCATGGCCTGTGTGATTCTACCTCACACCCCACTATTAGCACCGTGGAGTGGAGATCAATATTTAGTAGATCTATTCCTGGTAAGGCATGACTTTAACAATGCGTTATGCCTAAATCGGCTGTTTTAGTCAATATCGAGCGCTTACATGAACAGTTCACATCACGAGAACGTTGAAGTAAGGATAGGTCAAAAGATATGTTAGCCCCGTGATCTTATTATTGTATTACGACCTGCATGATTCTGCCTCATGCCCCACTGATATTAGTAATGAGTTAGGGTCGTTGAGTTTATTGTTATTTCTACGACCTACATGATTCTGCCTCATGCCCCACTAGTCATGATGATAGATGAGATCTAACATGTTCATTAGATTTATCTTTATTAAACGGTTAAGTGGTGTTGAATTATTTCTTTATATAAAAAGGGGTTTGGTTAATTATAATCATTGGCTCAGCACAAACCGATCATTGTTGACATCTTATTTCCATTGATTAATATATGTTCGATTAATGATATTTATCCTAAATGATTACCAATTCTTCTTACACAACCCCATGAGCTCTAATTGATTTATTCTCATGAATATACTGGAATCAACTATTTAGTCGATCTCCTTTTATATCGGCTCTCATAGCCGCACATTCGGGACTGTCTGGCAACACCGGCAAGTTCTGCCCTTAATTATTGATGAACTTTCTCTCCTTGTCAATTACAGGGTCAAATTGACTAGCACATCTTGGGAAGATGATCACACCTTCTAGCTCTTGCAAACACTAGAACAGCCTTGTGAGCATGGAGAGAAGACTTAGGTGATATCACAAGAATTCTTCTAACCACAATGGCTGGTCTTCTTGCCCAACGAGGCGTTAGAATAAGCGATACAATCACCCGATGCACAAGAATTCTTCTAGCCGCTTGAAATCTTCATAAAATAGACCATGGAGGGTCCAGCGGAAGCGGGAGCACTCGAGGGAGCAGATGGAAGAAAAGCATGGCTGAATTGTTGAGTTCCTCTCACCAAGGTCAGATAGGCAATTATAGTCGGCCTAGAAAGATGAATCCAAGTGCCCGTGAAGTAGTGACGCTCTTGTAAAAAGTTTTGAGGCATAGGCTCATGGGTGGACGCAGGTAATGACAAACAGTGGACCCCAGATCAAGGTTCTCTACCCATGACTATGGACCAATAAGGAATACATACATGATAATTTTGTAATAAAATTACTTTTATCCCAAAATTGGGGGGCATGTGTTTACACCAAAATTTGGAAGAAGATGTTACAGGGACCCGAAAGCTCCCAAAATTATGTCACCAAGGAATCAATTATGTGTAGTTTGGGACCAGCTGATTCGGATGCATAAAATGGAATCAGCTTCCCATAGATAGCGCCCGCAGATAACAACAGAGGCTACATTAGGCGCCAGGATGAAGCATGCCGAACTCTACAAAAAGGGAAAGATTAGAGTCCAAGTTATCTTAAATTAGGAATGTTTTCTCTAAGGTCAAAAATTGTAATAAGTCGTGCTTAGATAGGAGTCATGCATAGGGCTCGGGTATAAATACCAAACCCTGGCTATTGTAAAAAGGAATCAATCAATCCAAATATAAGTCAATTACTTTTTTGGCTCCAGCCACCCCTTAGGAGTAGGAGTAGAGTAGATCTCGGTGAGTTCTTCAGCGAGTAGACTGCATCGATCCGGTCGACCTCCACTACTTGTCTATAAGTACCGTCATGGTTTATACCTCTGTTCATATGGCTGCATCGATCTGGTCGACCCCCACTACGGCTCTGGTGTAAGCTAGTTATCGACTCTTGTTTAATTTGAGTATGGCATGTGTGATTCTACCTCACACCCCACTACTTAAATTAGATCGAGGTCAAGTTATCGGCTCTATCTTGGAATGATAGTCTTTGGTAGATTCATTAAGTTACCGATATTGCTTATTGCCTTTACTATTTGTCTAATTACAGCAATATCACTCTGCCTGATTGAGATTGATTTAGATCAGCCTTATATCTTATTTGACCCATCATTTGCCAACCTAAAACTAATCTAATCTACACCTTAAACGATGAGTTATTTTTTATTGGCTATTTTACATCAATCTTGATCGTGCATAACGTGCGGTTAAGGCATGTTGCGTCTTGAGTAGATCTATTGGCTAGCGAGAACTGTTCCACGGCCTGTTATCACGGCCTGTGTGATTCTGCCTCACACCCCACTATTAGCACCGTGGAGTGGGGATCGATATTTAGTAGATCTATTCTTGGTAAGGCGTGACTTTAACTGTGCGTTATGCCTGAATCAACTGTTTTAGCCGATATCAAGCGCTTACACGAATAGTTCGCATCATGAGACCATTGAAGTAAAGATAGGTTGAAAGATATGTTAGCCCCATGATCTTATTATTGAATTATGTCCTGCATGATTCTGCCTCATGCCCCACTGATATTAGTAATGAGTTAGGGTCATCGAGTCTATTGTTATTTCTATGGCCTGCATGATTCTACATCATGCCCCACTGGTCATGATGATAGATGAGATCTAACATGTTTATTAGACGTATCTTTATTAAACGGTTAAGTGGTGTTGAATTGTTTCTTTATATAAAAAGGGATTCGGTTAATTATAATCTTTGGCTCAGCACAAACCGATCATTGGTGACATCTTA
This sequence comes from Miscanthus floridulus, assembly GCF_019320115.1. Classification (NCBI taxonomy): domain Eukaryota; kingdom Viridiplantae; phylum Streptophyta; class Magnoliopsida; order Poales; family Poaceae; genus Miscanthus; species Miscanthus floridulus. The sequence goes on along the minus strand of NC_089598.1, from coordinate 65,158,999 downwards.
TTGCCATTGATTAATATCTGTTAGATTAATGATATTTATCCTAAATGATAATCGATTCTTCTTACACAACCCCATGAGCTCTAATTGATTTATTCTCATGAATATACTAGAATCAACTATTTAGTGGATCTCCTTTCATATCGGCTCTCATAGCCGTACATTCGGAACTGTTTGGCAACACCAGCAAGTTCCGCCCTTAATTACTGATGAACTTTCTCTCCTTGTCAATTGTAGGGTCAAATTGATTAGCACGTCTTGGGAGGATCATGTAGGATCAACCACCCCTACGCTGAAGCTAGATGGATCTACTCCATCGAGCGGACCCTTCTGGCTTGCTGCGTGTGTCCTCGGCATGGGACAAAAATTCTATGTCGACACACATTTCTTGAGATTGGCTCAGATGTGTGTCCACTATCCTTGTTATACCATTTTTACCCCTGTCATGCACTATGGTTTCCTATGCAAGTATGTAGTCTTGTTCATGCTCATACTATACTCTTTACACCTTGCTCTCCTTTGGGAAAATATAAATAATGATACCCTGACTACTTCAGGGTATAATGCTACAATGATAGATTCGTGAGCTTGCAGATATTTCTGTAATCATTGAGAACTATAGTAGTTGGTGTTTCTTGGTGGTGTCACTAAGGTTAACTCAATCTTAGTGATGGTGTTAAGAAATACCAATAGGCATTTCTGGCACCGTTGTCGAGGATGGCCTTAAAACCTCCACACTTGGTGATTGTTATAAAAAATGCCAACAAGCATTTCCGGCCCTATTGCTAGGGAGGGCATAGGTTAAAGAATCTAGTAGGACATGATCATGAGCACATGCATTTAATGGTAGCCACAGCTTATGCAGGCTAATTCTACTTGTTTTCTTCCTATTGTAGATGAAAATAGGATAGTGTATGAGTGGTTTTGATCTGCTGAACAACTACACTGATAATCCAGAGGCACTCCTAAGGAAGAGCTGGTCCTGGACCACTTCTTCTTCTGCTACTTGACCGGTAGTTGAACCAGTCAACCCCATACCATCTGCTACTACTGCTATGGCCATGTCACTCCACGGCTACTCCAGCCCCACTATTGCCAACGTGCCCATTGGGCCCGCTGACAACATGGGACCAAAAACTTTGAGTTGTGCATTGGCCTCATCACGATGGTACAAGCAAACCAATTTTGTGGTTTGCCCAGCGAGGACGCAAGTACACACTTGCAATAGTTTTTGGAGCTTTGTGACACCATCGCCATCAAAGACATCGCACCAGCTAGCATAAGGCTCTGTCTATTTCCCTTCTCCCTCATGGGAAAGGTGAAATAGTGGTTCTATAAAGAGAAGGAAGCTGTCAACAAGTGGGACAAATGTTCCACGGCATTCCTCGCAAAAATTTCCCCCATGGACAAAACCAATGCCCTATGGGGGGAAATTTTGAATTGCCAGCAATCATCACACAAATCCATCCCCAAGGCATGGGAGAGGCTCTAGGATTATATCTAGGCCTGCTCGCACCATGGAATGGAAAACTGGCTCATGCTCTAGAACTTCTACGAGGGGCTTATGCCCATGTCAAAGGGGCACATAGATGCCGCTGCTGGAGGAGCATTCCTTTCCCTGACCATCACTGATGCCACGGCTCTCATCGAGAAGATGGTGGCCAATCGAAGCTAGGGGGAGGAATGAAAACAACAAAAAGGCATGCATACTATGAAGGAGACGAATATACTTGCCGCAAAAATAGATTTGTTACTATCAAGACTGAACGAGAGGGCCCATGAAAAAGAAGCAATGAAGGCCACCATTTAGGCCATAGATTCACAAATGACTTGCGAAGTCTGTGGTGAGGTTGGACATTCGGGGAATAGCTGCCCCAAAACCTGTGAAGATGTAGCCTACATCAACAACAAATTCTGACAAGGTAACAATAATGGGTGGAACAACCAGTCCCCCCGCATGGAGGTAATTTGAACTTCAACTCAAATTACAATTCAAATCAACCTTCCTTGAAAGACTTGGTCCTAGGCCAAGCTAAAATAAACAAAAATCTCACTAAAAGGCTAACTTATAACGACAAAATGCTAGAGAATATTAAGTTTAAAATAGAAGGTTTAACTTTCTCTGTTCAAAATCAATTGAGCTTTAATAAAATGTTAGAAACAAAATTAGCTCAAATTGTTGCTGCTATTTCTATTAAAAATGAAGGGAACATCCCAGGGCAACCCGAGAATTCTCTTGAAAAAGTAAATGCGGTAACCATGAGGGGTGGTAAGTCCACTCATGATCCACCAAACCCAAACCATATAGCAGAAAAGCACAAGGGCAATAGGAGGATGGACCTTCGTCATCAACAAAAACACAAAAGGTTCAAGAAGAAGATGAGGAAATGGCACCACAAGACTTTGTTGATACAAGCTACTTGTCGTTTCCCATGAGAAAAATGAAGTAGGCCATGGATGAGCAATTCACTCATTTTGTGGAGCTGATAGAGAAGATACATGTGAGCATCCCATTAATGGATGTCTTACATGTAGCTTCCTATGCAAAGTACATCGAAGACATCTTCAACAACAAGCGACCATTGCCATCTATGGAGGTCGTAAAGCTGACAAAAGAGTGTAGCGCTACTATACTCAACCATTTGCTAGAAAAGAAGGACACTGGGTGCCCCACTATCACATGCTACATTGGTACACAACAGTTTGATCATGCCTTATGCAACCTAGGGGCTAGCGGCAGCGTGATGCACAAGGTCATGTTCGACAAGCCAAACTTCACCCACCTTGCACCTACGCCAATGACGCTCTAGCTGGCCAACTCCACGGTCCGCTATCTAGCTGGGATTGTTGAAGATATCCGGTGAAAATCTAGGGATACTTTGTCCTAGTTGATTTTGTGGTGCTAGGCATGGGAACTACAAAAGAATCGCCCCTCATCCTAGGGCAACCATTCCTCAGCACCGTGGGAGCACAAATTGATGTTGGAGCCAAAGAAATCTGCTTCAACATCAATGGCAAAGAACAAAAGTTTGACTTTTGGCCCAGGCAAGAGCAATGCTCCATGATCCGTATCAAGTACGGGTAGAACCACAAGGTATAAAGGACATTGAGATACAACCCCAACTAGTGGATAGCCTCATCAAGAAAAATAAAGAAAACAGAAAGAGGCCAAAGCAGAAAAAGAACAACCAAAAAAAAAGAAGAAACCCTGAAGGTTGTTCCCACACCACCCAAAAAAGCAAAAAGGTGTCAAAACAAAAAGAAGAAACTCCAAAGTACACCGCCACACCACCAAATTAAACAAAATGGTGTGGAGACCAAAGAAGGTGCAATCATCCGCACCTACTCCTCTTGGCATGGATGTCCCATCATCAAGCAAGAAATGAAAGGAGAAGAGTCCTGCTCATTGGACCTTAAACAGTGAGCCCTTGCCGAAGGTAAATCGGTAGTTATCCTTTATACTTTGCTTAATAAAAAGTTGCTTAGAATTCTTATATAAAAACTATGAAATATACATGCTAAAATAAAAATAATTAAGTATACTTTTCATACATTTAGAATAAAACTCATCATGTTCTATGTAAACATGTTTTGGTTTTAAGTATGGTTAGTGTGCAATCATACTCTCATAGGCTTTTCAAATTAAGCATGGTGCTAAGGTTGTTTAGCCTACCTTGATCAAATTAAAACATGATGTTAGTTTGATCATTTAACAAAAAACTACTGAGTATAGTCATGGTTGAGTTAAAAAACAAAATAAAAATAACATACCTTCTTCGGAGTAAACACCAAGCAACTCGTCATGGCACTGGCCTAGAGCTAGCTTGGGGGAGGACTCTCGTAGAGGTACCTTGTATCTTTTTCACATTTATTGTCTGCATTCATTTATTTATTAGCATATAAAAAATTCTAAAAAAATACCAAAAATATGAATCCCACTCTCATATGTGTTTAAGGAATGTTTAGTTTCTCCTAAAGTTGAAATGATGAATAGTTGCTCTATCTCTAATTTATCTGTGTCTAGGTTATAACTTAGTATTCCCCAAGATTTAAGTTTGTTGGCTAAAAATGTCTCATCCTAAAACTTGAATACTTGTGGGTTGCAAATGCATGCTCCTTTTCTAAGTTGTTGCGAGAATTTACTATGAATTTGTTCTAAGAGAAACTTGACATTCAAAGTTTTTACTTTCAAAAATGCTAAAATCGAAAGTTCCTCGATGATTATGAACACCTACCAAGGCCATATGACATGATTCAAATTCAGAACCTTAGTCATATGCTACTTGTTTGATCATTAAGCTTTGTCAAATTGTTGTGACCCTTATTGAGATTCTCGTCATGCACCCATGATCAAGACACACATACACCCACAAATAAAACTACTGACTCTTACACTAAGAGTTACACAAAAATACGCTTTTTCTATCCACCAAATAATTACTCCATCCATTTATCATATCTCTTTCTCTCTAAAAAAATTTCATATGCCAAAAAGAATAGTATGGGCTATGCTAAAAAAAGAAGAAGAGGAAAAGAAAAGAAAAATAAATAAATATATCCATGCCAAAAGGCATGAGAGAAAAATGCATGCCAAAGAGCATGAAGAACAGAAAAAGAAAGAAAGAAATAAAGATTGCCCATACTTTCAAATAAAAGTCATTCATTCAAAAGAGAGAGATTCATGATTCAAAGAAGTGCCAAAAATATTTAGAATTAGGAAGTTATAAAAATTCCACACACTTGCACGTCTTGATCAAAGTGTATGACTTGCAACTCCTTGAGGTCTGGTTTTTGACTTTGCAAAATATGTGATGCAAGTATGCCTCACTTTTCATACCTACCCAAAACTCCACTCAAAAGCCTTTGGTGGTAGGATATGAAAAGAAGGCAAAATTTCAAATGCCTTGGTGAGGATTCATACATATTTGAGCGATCGAGAGAATCATTTGAGGAACTTACATTTGTTTTACAAAACTCATAATACCTTTGGATAGATGGTTAATCGAGGAATGAATGAGTGGTGATTTTGTTATAACCATTCTATCTTGCAACTGGCCTGGAACTTGGAAAAGCTATACGCCCCACATGGATCAAGGTAAAGGGTGGATAAAAATGCTAACTTTTTTGAATTATGGAAGAATATTTTGCTATAGACATGGCACTTGTGAATTGTATTGACATAGTAGCAACTCCTGATCAACAACGAAGTACTTAGCTATTTGCTCAGGACGAGCAGAGGTTAAGCTTGGGGATTTGTTGGCAGTCACTTACGACAACTTTCGACCACCAATTATTATCTAAAATAGGAGAAATAAACAATCATTTGACACATATACCTTCACTATTGACATAGTTCCACTTGTATTGGAGAAAACATGTTTTGCAGGGCACACATTCAAATACAAGTGAAAATAAACAAAACCAAGCAAAAGGCACAAAGAAGAAAGCGTAAGGTAGAAATGCACAAAGGAAATACATGAAGAAGCCCACCTACACATCGAATCTGGGCCGAGCACTGATGTGGAAGGAGCCTAGGCCCACCCAGGAACTGACCACGTGAAGGCAATCATGAGACGGGTCCACTAGGGTGCAGGCACAGCAGGGGTGTGGACGCACCCTAGTGGCTGCCATCTAGGCCTAGCTTCCAATAACTGATGCATGACGGCATGCTATGGCAATTCATGGATGTTTCCTAATTTTTCAAGGCCAAACCGACCATGAATTAGTTTAAATAGGAGGCTCGAGCTCATTCTTCAGACACACCAATATTTGGAGCTATCACCTCACCTCTCTACTCTCTTTAGTTTTAGTAGTAGTATTTGGAGCTAGCAAAGCTATCAAGGAGGGCTTGGCTCCTTGGAAGAAGAGTGACATCTTGGTATGAATAATACTAAGAAGAGTTCTAATCATGATATATGAACTAGCATATAGTTTGTGTGTTATGATCTTAACATGTTCAACTTTATGCTTAATCATTCATATAATTTGTATGAGTAGAAGTAGAGCTAGGGTTGAGGTTGCAGTTCATCGTTCCTTCAGGTTTGTTCATGTTCTTGCTTGTTGATTTATAGGGTCGCAGGCCTAGGAGGATATGGGTAGTTTCTTTGTGGACAGGCGTGGTGCTCGGTTACATGAGAACCTTTGGATATGATGGTGCCCAGAGTTGAGGGGTAGGCAGTAGGTGGTGATAGCCCTGTCTGTCCCTTGTAATCCCCTAGGTTTGGGTATTGTGTAGGAGTTCGTAAATTCTCTATGGCTTGTTGGTAGACTAGTGCCCAGGGATCTCCCCGTCCATCTCACACTTTGTTCTAACTCTAGTCATATAACTTGAATGATCATTAACTATTCTTTGCATGATTATATTAGAACATGCCGGCTTCATGTAGGAATATTCTTTTATTTTTTGTTTTCCTTTTTATCCTTGATGTTGTCTCAAATGTGTGTCCACTATCCTTGATATACCGTTTTTACCCCTATCATGCACTATGGTTCACTATGCAAGTATGTAATCTTGTTCATGTTCATGCTAGACTCTTTACACCTTGCCCTCCTTTGGGAAAATATAAATAATGATACCCTGAATACTTCTAGGTGAAATGCTACAATGATAGATTTGGGCGCTTGAGATTATTTTTGTAATCATTAAGAACTATCATAGTTGGTGTTTCTTGGCAGCATCAATAAGGTTAACTCAATCTTAGTGATGGTGTTAAGAAATACCAATAGGAATTTTTAGCACCGTTGCCGAGGATGGACTTAAAACCTCCACACTTGGTGATTGTGCTAAGAAATGCCAACACCGATGGAGAAGTTGAATAACGAGCACCATGGCAATGAAGAAAATATAGATGGTTGGCTCAAGAGCTTTGTTTGTATCTATCTTCTGTATCTGAGGAAGGAGTGTGTGGATTGCCAAGAAGCGCATCTAGCCCTGGCTTAAATAGGCCACCCTTGAAGATGGAGAAGTGGAGAGGAGAAGTTAATATTTGTGTCATCTATGGAAGACGCCAGTTCCTAGGGAAAGTGGTGAGATGGTGTTGGAAGTTCGGACATTGATTACTCACACACTAAGCACGCGTTCCATACAATGTGGTTTAGATTCACCGACGTACATCGTATGAACACATGTTGATAAGAACAGTGTAGGTGAGGGATCATTGTAATCATAGATAACCGCTTCTTCGTAAATCCTTCTATAAAAGCAGAAGCAGAATGAACAAGGGCACATAACCATGATTTATAGCTCCCATCCCTCTGCTCCACCCTCAAGATTGTTCCATGTGAATGGGAAGAGCCCGAGGGTCAAGTCGGCCGAGGAGAGGACCAAGAGGAGAAACTCAGGGTGACTACTGTAGTGCTTTTCCACCATGGAGATGGCACTTGCTGCAGTTGACTAAGAGACAGCCATGACCAAGGTGGCGGCCGCTGAACCCTTAGCATAGGTCACCGGTAAGCATTGGTGTCTTCTCGTTTATGCGTTCCACACGATGCCAGGCTTGATTGTGTGATGGTATTTGCTGCTCCTCTTTTTTGGCATCCAAGAACAGTTGGCCACCGTCAAGCAGTAGTTGGCCACCATCTAGGAGTATTTGGGTGACACCAGGGTGAGCTAGACACCACATGTGAACTAGAGGGGAAGTGGAGCGCCGTGGTGTGCGATGCAGCGATCCACACAGAGGAGCACCACCTTGAAGTCGATGTGCTTCAAGACACGGCACTCACCACCATCAATGTTGTGTCGCCCCTATGGTCGAACCTCGAGGAGAGCCTTCGAGCCTTGGCCATGTGGGTCATGCCAGTGGTTACCCATGCTATCTGCCATGGGGCCATCATGGCCCTAGCCGCCGCCTAGCTTTGATCCGAGCTCGACCTAAACAAGGTGGAGCCAGGGTCCCCACCAAAGTTGTCATGGGACAACATCGACAAGATGGTAGGCAAATTCACTGAGATGGTTGAGGCCATGGTAGCGGTGGTGCATGTAGCGGACATCATCAACAATGCTCCCGATTGGTAGTAGCTCGCTTGCGAACTCTTCTCTTCATCCTATAAATAATATTAAAAATTTGATAATAATATTTTGTGTTAACTTCTATGGAGACAGTCAGATCATTGTGCACATGTATACAATTTCATACGCCGATGGACCTAAACCACAAACTAGTGCCATCAGATCATTGTTGTTTTTTTCTTTTTTTGAACAATTGCTGTCTTTTTTCAATTAAAACCGCTGCTCTAATGAACTTACTAGTTTGTCATGTTGTTCAAGTAAAGAACCTGTGAAGCCTGAGGTGTTCATTTCGAGCCCCTAGTGTTCCAAAGTTTTATGCCATTTTGTACAATTTTTTTGCCCCTTGTGAGCCCCTAGTGGCCCACTGTCAGCACCTAACCATTACAACTAGGCCACCATCGCCCATTCCCTTCTCTGTTCCCATTCCCCTTCTCTTCAATGAACCCTAGCTCAGTGAAGGCAGCGGATGATCCCCGGTGTGCTATGGTGGCTCAGGCGTCCTTTTGGAGGCTAGGCGGTAGGGCTTCCGAGTGGAGCGTGGTGGCATTGGCATCTGTGTTTGTTGTCTGCCATGGCAGAGGTGACAGATCCGATCCATAGGTCTCCTTTCTCTCCTTTTCCTATTCACTTCACTATTTTGGTCCTTCCTTGAACATGAGGTATACAACAAATATTCTAGCATTGGAGATCCAGTTAGGTCAATGATGATGAAAAGAACTAGAATGTGGCACTGGTTGGTTTTTTTGGTGATGTGTTTGTTTTCTACATATGTTTAGTGTTCTTACTATATATGGTTGTGTGCAACTAGGCCTATTAATTTCTGTGCCAATGATGTCTACATGGCTATTGGATGTATTAGGATGCAGCTTATATGTTTGCTTTCTATGTCTTCTCCTTGTTGGCAACCAAGTTAGAGTTATCCATTTGGTTCCAAACATGAGGAAGGCATCGGAAGCAAATCAATGCTTTGTGTCCATCATTCAGATGACTGAGGCCACTATTGTTTAAGATACACATGTTGCTACTAATGCCAGTGATGATGACTACCACTTGTTCACTAACATTCTACTTATGAAAACTAAGGCAGCTTGTTTGGGTTATGCAGATTTGAGATGAGTCACTACTAAGTTGTGTTCTATGGCCACGAGCTAGGAGTTTACTATAACTTGACTGACTGCTAGGAACAAGTTCATGGGTTTCGTGGTGCTTGTTATAAAAAATACAACTCCTATGAAGATGGAATTGCTGCCTTCAAGTCAACAACCAACTCAAATCCACCCTTCTATCTTCAAAACCCAACATCTGCTCCACCCTCTTTCTCCTTCAAAACTATTGTAATTGTAGTCCTCTTAGTCTTTGTCTATCTCCTTTGGACGAAGCTCTGAGCTCATGTACTGATTGTAAGTGTGATGGTTAGACGTGATTTAGCTAAAATTGTAATGGTTATAGCTCCATTAACTACTACTCTAGTTTGAGTTATATATATCAATGTGGTGCTACTCTAAATTTAGATGAGGTCGTACCATGAAAATTGTTAATGGTTGTTAAAGTTGTACTTTGGTATGAGTTGTGGATTTTATTGATGGATCTATAAGGAATCAGAATGGAGCATGGATACTGATGTGACATTTTACAGATCACCAAGTGTGTTTCTTAACTGTTGTCTACACATTATCGGGCACTCTAGGGGGTACTCTATGATACTTGTTGTGGATATGGATTGAAACACATGGAGGAAAATTGATAGGGTTTGTGGTCTTCAAAACTCCATGCATGAGCTTAGGGTCACTTGTGTGTATGTATTGTTGTTGGTACCAATGATTCCAAGCTTTCAATCTAGATCCTTGAAGACTATGGTACTAATAATTGGACATTGAAGCATACAGTTAGTATGCGGATCCTGTTTGGAAGGATTAATATTAGATTTGGTTTCATGGATTATGTTGACGAGTACACAATGATTACAGTTCACCCAGAATGGAATACGATTTTCTTTGCTAGGGAGGATGGAACAATCATCACATATGACATGGACCGCATAAAAGTTCATGTCATCTCTGCCTATGTCTTTTGGTATGGTAGACGTAGCATTAAAAAAGAGTTGTTCATCTATAGACCATACTATCTTTCTTATGTTTCCTTGTTCTTGGATTCATTAGTAGAGCAGTAAATAAAGCTACATTTGATGTATCTCTCTGTCATACATTTTAAATGGACCAATGTTGTTTGCTTGTCTATGGACATGTTAATTTCCTTAATGATGGATGTTGTCACTATTTCAGCTAAACAAGTGTGCCATCTTTGTTTTGTTTACAAACTGAATTATTTATTTGGTGCACACATGCGTTATGGTGGTGTTACAATAACATTTTAACACAAATGGCTCCTTTGCTTGGCTTTTAATAGAGGGACATGGTCACGTATACTATCTACTGCTTGGCTTTTAATTTAATTCCTCACAAAAAATGTAACACGTGACTTGATCAGATGAACTCTGTTAAGTGATGAATCTAGAATTAGACATCAATTCTCACCTAGTCTAGCAGCGTACCTAGCGCATCCATTAAAACAATATTTGCTTCATTGCCGGTTCATATGGTAATTGAATAGTGGTAACTTGCTTCACCACTGAATCTTACTATAGTGCACGCGTCCTTCTTGGCATCGGCAATAAAAAATTGTTATCTATGCTGGTTTCCCGGGTGTCGGGCATAGAATGAGTAGCAAGTGGTGAAACTCCTTTTACTGTCGGCACGACAGACAACATGGCGGTGAAGGGTGAAATTGCATTCACCGCTAGGTTATACGCTAGACCAACAGTAAAACTAGAATCACCACCAGTTATTTAGCCAGGAGGGGGTCCTACAGGTATGAGCCAGTGGTGATACGTATCATCACCGATTATCTCAAAACCGTTGGTGAGGGTCTCAGCGGTGAATAGGCTTTCTGTAGTAGTGTCTGGAGCATAGGGTGTGTCTCCTGGAGGAGGTATGGGGGTCTATTCATAGGGGGGTGGAGTAGAGACCAAGGAAACGCTATGTCATCGATCCACATCACATTCTTTGGTCACCATCGGATCAAACGAAAGTTCTTTAGGCGGTGGAGATCATAGAGATTGCTTCTAGAAAGTTCCCAACCGATCTGCACAAAAAAATAGAGAGAACTAGCCATTTGGGCCCTGAAGCAGAGGTGAACCAATGAAACAAGCGATATTCTGCATTTTCTAGAGAAAAAGAGGCCTTCTGTCCTATTGGACATGCCGGCCATGCGTCGCCTTAGGAGTGGCTAGCCCGGTCAACCTGCTCCCCACCGGCATGGCACATGAGAGACAAGGCAAGCCTACCTGGTAGCTAATGTCAGTGCCTAGCGCCCATGTTGCATGGCGCTGTTATGGTGGGTCCTGCCTACATGGTACTGTGCATGTGGGACCCACCTAATATGTTGATTTATTGTGAAATAAATATATTTTCATTCTAAGCTCCAAATATAGAAAATAATATATTCATTTTGTTCATCTCGACGAGCACTTCCCAATGGTGCACTCCAAATCTTCATTTGAGATAGTTTTGTTTGGGGAAAAATTAAATATCCTACAAGACAACTGAGAACACCAAAACTCATGGAACTTGTTAGATAAAATAATATTCTGCTATGATGTAGGATGGGATGTTGTCATTTTAGATTAATTTGGCGGTGAAAATATATGAGTTAAGGACTGTCAACAAATTCCCCCACACTTATTCTTTGCTCGTCCTCGAGTAAAGGTTAGAATAAAGTAAACATAAACATAACTATTCAAGAATGGAACTAGCATACGGATTATTCGAAAACATTCCTCATACCTGTAGGACATGTGGGGTGGCTAACATATCTCCTTGAGTGGTTGACAAGTGGAATAGCTCTCGAAGAGAAGTCATCTTACCAAATTCTCATCTTAGTAACTGTTGGCACGAAATTTCGTTCCACGCTAGGGCACATGAGCAAGCCAGAAGGGTCTGCTTGATGGAGCTGGAGATCCGCATAGCTTCAATGCAAGGATTATCGATCCTGCGCACTCCTCCCGAGACGTGCTAGTCAATTTGACCCTGCAATTGACAAGGAGAGAAAGCTAATCCATAATTTAAGGCGGAATATGTCGGTATTGCAAGATAGTCCCGAATGTGCAGCTCTAAGAGCCGATGTGGAAGGAAATTGACTAAATAGTCGATTGCAGCATACTCATAATAATAATTCAGTTAAAGCTCATGGGGTTGTGGAAGAAAAAATAGTTATCGTTCATGATGAATCTCGTTATTTAGACAAATATTAATCAATGGCAATAGGATGTCAACAATAATCAGTTTATGCCAAGCCAATGACTGCAAGTAATCGAATCCCTTTTTATATAAAAGAAGCAGTTCATCATCATTTAATCATTTAATAGAGATAAATCTAATGAATATATTAGATCTCATCTATCGTTATGGCCAGTGGGGCATGAGGAAGAATCATGCAGGCCATAGAAACAACGATAAATTCGACGACCCTAACTTATTACTAATATCAGTGGGGCATGAGGCAGAATCATGTAGGCTATAATACAATAATAAGATCATGGGGCTAACACATCTTTCAACCTATCTTTACTTCAATGGTCTCGTGACGTGAATTGCGTATGTGAAAGCACTCGATATCTGCTAAAATAGTCGATTCAGGCATAGCGCACAGTTAAGGTCATGCCCTATCAGGAATAGATCTACCAAGTAATGATCCCCACTCCACGGTGCTAACAGTGGGGTGTGAGGCAGAATCACATAGGCCATGATAACGGGCCATGGAACGGTTTTCGCTAGCCAATAGATCTATTCAAGACCAGACATGCCCTAACCGCACACTATACGTGATCAAGATTGACATAAAACAACCGATAAAACATAACTCATCATTTAAGATGCAGATTAAATCAGTTTAGATTAACAAACGATGAGTTAAACATGATATAAGGCCGATCTAGATCAATCCCAATCGGGCGAAGTGATATTGCTGTAATTAAATAAATAATGGAAGCAATAAGCAATATCGGCAACTTAATGAATCTACCCGAAGGATGCCACCCTTAGATAGAGCCGATAACTTGACCTTAATCTACTTCGAGCAGTGAAGGTCGACCGGATTGATGTAGCCATACTTGAACTAAACAAGGGTCGATAACTAGCTTATACCAGAGTCGCAGTGGAGGTCGACCAGATCGATGTAGCCGTACGAATAGAAGTATAAGCCATGATGGTACTTACAGACAAGCCGAAGGTCGGCTAGACTGATATAGCCTTGCTTGCTGAAGAACTCATCGAGATCTACTCTACTCCTACTCCTAAGGTGTGGCCAGAGCCAAAAAAAGTAAGTAACATGTATTTGATTGATTGTGTGTCCTTTACAATTAGTCGGGGTCCAATATTTATACTTGAAACCTTTTTATGAATCCTACTTAAGCATGACTCATCACAATTTTGGCCTAAGAGAAAACATTCCTAATTTAAGATAACTTGGACCCTAATCTTTCCCTTTTTATAGAGTACAACATGATTTTCCTGGCGCCGATTGTAGCTTTTGTCGTTATCTATTGGCGCTATCTAAAGAAAGCCGATTCTAGTGCTGCATTCGAATTAGCTGATACCGACCTTCATGCAATCAATTCCTTGATGAGATGATCTTGGGAGCTTTCGAGTCCCTGCAATTCTTCTTCCAAATTTTGGTGTAAACACATGCCCCCCAATTTTGGGATAAAAGTAATTTTATTCCAAAATTATCATGTCTATAACCCCAATAGGTTCGCAGTCATGGGTAGAGAATCGTGCTCTGGGGTCTACTATTTGTCATTGTCTATGTCAGCTTATGAGCCCATGCTTCAAAACTTTTATGAGAGCGTCATTGCTTTGAGGGTGCTTGGATCCATCTTTCCAGGCCGACTATAAGATGTCTATCCAACTCTGGCGAGAGCAATTCAACATTTCAGCCATGTCTCTCTTCTATCTACTCCCTAGAGTGCCTCTAACTCTACTTGACCCTCCATGGTCTATCTTTCTTCCATGAAGATCTTGAGTGGTCAGAAGAATTCTTGTGTATAGGGTGATTGTGTCGCTCATCTTAGCACCTTGTTGAGCAAAAGGACCAGCTACTGTAGTTAGAAGAATTCTTGTGATATCACCTGAGTCTTCTCTCCATGCTCGTAGAGTTGTTCTAGTGTTTGTAAGGGCTAAATGTGTGGACACCTTTCCCTTATTTGCTCCATCAAATGCCCATCGGGAAAGCCACATGCTTCTTTCCCATAGTTTCCCAGTCACTGAGAAATTAGCTAGGCATCTGTTGGGCAGGCAGCTCTTCCCCTTCTCTAGCATAATTTTATCAATGGGCCAATGTGACTAGGTTCTTAATGACCTTTGGCCTTGTGGGGATCTAGACTCCCTTCAATCCAAAGAAGCTTTGGTCGTTCAATCACTGGTCAATGTAGATCTTTCATATCTGTTCCATGATATTTTCTAATTATTGGAAGCAATAAGTCCGAATCTGTTATCTCTTCGTTATTCGTCCCTTGAATTTCTAGAGTGTCGATCTGTTCCCGTATCTGACTTCAATTCCACACCCCAAGCGAAATCTATCTTCTCACCTTCTCGGGCTATATATATGGGCCACGGCTATGGATCGAAAAACATCCTACTTTGTCTCAAACCTTTCATGTTTTTAGTGCAGTTTATACTTTCCCATAGGTTTGAGATCATGGAGAACAACAAGAGGTCCGCTGAGGAGGTCCTCAATGGAGCCGCGTCATCACGCTAGTGCCTTCATCACCAGGAGGGTGCAACTTGTGATACTCTCACTGCTTCAGGGCACAGGGCCGACTCCATTTGGCCTTCGAGGTTTTCTTTGTTAACAGCTCACCACAAGCTTCCCTGCTATCCAAGGAGGCGGGTCAACAATGATGACCTACTTGCCTCCATCAATATGGATGGCTAGAATCTCATTGACTGTCTCTCCCTCATAGAATTGGCTCTGGCCATGGTCCAATGTCGATTCAATGGAGGATAGGTTGGCCAAGGCTAAGGCCAGAATCATGGGTGAGATATCTATCACAACTTTTTCTTCCTCTCAATCTCATCTTCAAGATTTTGATCATCTCCCCTTTGAATTTTTTTAGATTTGTCCACTCAACTAGAAAGCCTCCGATTGGCTATGGATTACATAGCTGGATTCATCAACGCTAGAGGTGCTATCTCGGTGGTTTATCTACACGACATCCCGAACCTTATTAGGGTGGGTGCCTTGCATGGTGTTCATCATGGTGCCGCCATGGCGTTGGCTGCTGCGCAAGCCCGTTCTAGCCATGAACTTCGGTTTCTTCCCCACGATTTTCCAGCCGTAGTGCACCCTAGGGATCATGAGCACCTGGTTGATGATTTCTTCAGCACCGTCAACTCCATAGCCTTTATTTCCTAGGCCGATGATATAGTAACCAAAGTGTTTTCAGCCCCTAGTTTGTAATAGGTGATATTTAGCAAACAATTTCCCATCTTGAGTGATCTTCCTTTGCTTCGTACTTATATGCATCACTTTGTATGTGTTTGCTTTGCTTCTACAGGTGATACACATCGTACCGGCTTTTACCCCTTCGGGTTTATTTTTGCACTAGAGGCGATACTTTTTTGGTATCGGTTATTAGAGCCGACGACCGAACAAATCGATTGTTAAGTATTAATCGAGATGCTAGGGTAATATTTCTTTAGATATTTCCCATTGATTGCTCTGCCAAATTCTTCCTCTCCTTTTAGTGTTTCCAAAATATAAGCATTACCAGGCGCCCAATGTTTGATCTGATAAGGTCCTTCCCAATTAGGTGACCATTTGCCAAACTTACTGTCCTTTGACCCAATCAGCAATTTCACTTTCTAGACCAAGTCTCCTTTAGAAAATTGCTTAATCATGACTTTTTTATTGTAATATTTTGCAACCCTCAGTTTATTTGCTTTGATGTTTTCAAGAGCATACAGCTGAAGGCAGCTCAAGTCCTCTAAGTTATCTATCATAAGATTCTTGTAGACTTCAGTTGATAAATCATTTTGCCATGTAACATGCCTCGATCTAGTCTGAACTTCCCAAGAAAGAACTACATTATGGCCATACACAAGTTCATAAGGTGATGTTTTAATTGATCCATGATAGGCCATTATATATGCCCATAGTGCCTCATTAAGCGTTGAATGCCACTTCCTTGGCTGTTCCTCAATTTTTTCTTGATCAGCTTAATCATAATCTGATTGGATGCCTCTGCTTGGCCATTAGCCTAAGCATAGTAAGGAGAAGAATTTAGTAGCTTGATTCCCATGCTGGCAGCAAAATCTCAGGACTCCTCTGATGTGAACATAGTCCCCTGATCGGTAGTTTGAGGAATCCCAAAACAATACACAATGTGCTCCTTGACAAAATCAACCATGTTCTTTGAGGTTACCATCTTCAAAAGAATGACCTCAAACCATTTAGTGAAGTAATCTGTTGCTACCAATATGAACTAATGTCCTTTGCTTGAGGGTGGAAGAATCTGGCCAATTAAATCAATTCTCCAACCTCGAAACGACCATGGCTTGATTATTGGATTCATGGCCGATGCAAGTGATTTCTGGACATTACCAAAACATTGACAGTCCTAGCACCCCTTGTAATATTCAAAACAGTCTTCCAATATTGTTGGCCAGAAATATCTAGTTCTGTGAATAATCCACTTCATCTCATAAGCTGATTGATGAGCTCCACATATCCCTTCATGCACCTCACCCATCAACACCTTAGCTTCCTCTCGATTTAGGCATTTGAGCAATACTCCATCGACTATTTTGTAATACAGCTGATCATCCAATAAAACATACTTAGTCGATTTATATCTTAGCTTTCTAGCAACTTTCTATGATGGATTTCCAAGGTAATCAACTATTTCGACTCTCCAATCATCATTCGAGGTTTCACTACTCAAGACTTCTCAAAACACTCGATATCCTGACGCACTTTGAGCTAGACGATTAGCCTCTTGGTTTTGTGCTCTCGGAATATGTTGGGAAGAGACATGAAGAAATTCTTTGAGCAACTTTTGGCACTTGTTATAGTATCCTTTCAAAGTATCTTCTTTGCACTCATATAGGCCGATCAACTGATTAATAATTAACTATGAATCTCCAAATACTTCAATTGCTTTGACCTTTACTTCATGAAGAAGTTGAAGTCCCTTAAGAATAGCTTCATATTCTATTTGGTTGTTGGTAATCATTGGTTCAGTTGGAAGAGCAAACTCAAAACTTGCCCCCCGAGGCGAAATAATAATAATACCAATGCCACCACCTTGCTTGCATGATGATCCATCAAAGAATAATGTCCAAGGCATTGGCTCTACATAATCAATGCTTGGCTTATGATGCTGGGTGACAAAATCAGCCATTATTTGTCATTTGACTGCTTTAGCCGATTCGTACTTCAAGTCAAATTCCGATAACACGAGAATCCACTTTCCCACTCTACCATTCAGTATTGGCGTTGATAACATGTGCTTAATCACATTAGCCTTGGAAACAACTATACATTTGGTCGATAATAAGTAGTGTCGCAACTTCGTGCAAGAGAAATATAAGCTTAAGCACAACTTTTTGGTGGGAGAAAATCTTGTCTCTGTATCCAGGAGCCTTCTACTCAGATAGAAAACAACTCGCTCTTTTCCTCCAAATTCTTACATCAAGGCCAATCCAACTGTCTTGTCATCAGCCAATATGTACAACTTAAAAGGCTTACTTGCTGAGGAGGGACCGACACAGGTGGACATTTCATATATTTTTAATCTCTTCAAACACCTTTTGTTGTATGTCACCCACTTGAATTCTTGATCATTTTCAACTTCAACAAGGGAGAAAACGACAGAATTCTTTCTGACAAATGTGAAATGAATCTTCTGATGAAATTAATCTTATCGAGCAGAGATTATAACTCTATTTTAGTAGTCAGGGGAACTGCCTCATCAATTGCTTTTATGCTTTTTTGACCAACTTCGATTCCTCTCTCGTGGACCATGAAACCTAAGAATTGTCCAGCCAACACTCCAAAAGCACACTAATTAGGATTCATCTTTATACCATGTTTTCTGGTGCATTCTAGAGTCTCGAGCAAATCAGCTAGATGCTCTTTGTACCCTTTGGATTTTATCATCACATCATCGATGTAGATTTCAACAATCCTACCGATCAACTTATGAAAAATATAATTCATCGCCCTTTGATAAGTTGTATCAGCATTCTTTAGACCAAAGGTCATCACAACTCACTCAAATAAACTGATTGCGCCGGGGCACCTGAAAGCAGTCTTTCCTATGTCTTCCTTAGCCATGAAAATTTGGTTATATCCTGCATTGCCGTCCATGAAGCTAATAATCTTGTGCCCAACTGCTGCATCTACTAACATATCAGCTATCGACACCGGATAACCATCCATGGGTGTGGCTTTGTTTAGACCCCTGAAGTCGATGCAAACTCTTAATTTTCCATTCTTCTTATACACATGGACAACATTCGATATCCACTCTGGATATCGGCACAGTCGGATAAACTTTGCTTCCAGTAACCTTTCAGTCTCCTTTTTTATATCATCAAGCATGTTTGGGTTGAATCTCCTTAGAGCTTATTTAAACGGCCGATATCCAGGGGTTGAAGATAGGAGGCTTTGTATCCAGAAATTCCTTGAAGGTACTGTGCTGATTAGGCTCAAGCTCCTGTTGATGTGGTTGGGCACGAGCTGTGTTTTGCGCAATGAGGCATAGAGCTTCCTCCATAGTTCTTTGGCTTCCCAAGAATTGGGCAAAGAACTCCTAAGCAGACGGCGGTGGCGGTAAGTCACCATCGTTGCCATCATGGCTGCTGCTAGCTCCTGCACGGGTGCGAGTCATCTACAAAGTTGCAACAATAAGTGATTATTAGATGATGTCGGAGATTACAGATGAATTATATAATCATGCCAAACTGAAATTACTAGAGAGAATCTCAAATTCATACAATAAAAGCAGAGGCATAATAATTCATTCTCGCAACATGACACCACCAATTTGATCACTTATCGGACTCATAGCATGTTAACATTCAAATCATACTCACCAATAAATGAACTCAAATTGCATTAGCGTTTAACCAAACTTGAGATAACATGCAATTACCAATATTATATGATAGTTCAATCACCAACACCAAACTCAAACTACAGGTCCATTACATAGATAGCGATGATACATCAAGTATTTCTACTAAGTACTAAGCGATCTAATCCTCATCATGATCACTATCGAGGTCAAAGATAGGATCATCTCCCTCCTCTAGCTCCACTTCTTCCTCGTCCTCATCTTCATCTTCCTCCATATTAGGACCATCTTCTTCCCCATCGAGGATTAGGTTCAGTTGGTTGTTCAGATAGTGCACCTCATGCTGAAGGTCCATCACTCGAAGCTGAGCCTATGCAAGCTGCTGACATAAGCCCCTTTCAGCATGGTCCTACGCGTTACTTATGGCATAGTGCCTATCTCGTTCTATTCTTGCTGTAGCGGCATGGTTGTTTGCTGCGTCCCATTGATGTGTAGCTGTGGACACCTCTGCACGGGCGGCCTCCAACTGCTCCCACAGTCCTACAAGCAATGCTTGATCATCAGCTCTTGCTTCCTAGGCTGCTGCTCTCTGTTGATCCATTTACTCCATCTAGGCATGGAGATTGCCCAAAGCTGCATAGGCCTAGTCAGATTCCCATCAGGCTTTACTTGCTCCTTTCTTATGCTTGCGCACACACTTCTTGAGCTTATGTTGTGCGGCTTCAGCTCTCATGAGCTTGTCCATGCAAGTGGTGTATGATTCCTACCAGAAATCCCTAGTGTCCTGGCATGTACAAAACATCTTCATCACTGCAAACATGGCACTCATAGCGGGACTAGAGCTATTTGCCCGCTCATCCTGATCTCGGATCAATGCATTATGGTTGCATTGTTCCCATATTGCTGTGGACGGATCTATCCAAGGAAACATACCCGTGGCACTACCGGTGAGTGCATCCCCATGTTGCTGATAGATTTGACTTAGTACCTTGAAGGCCACTACCTAGGCAGCCTCCCAAGGAGTTTTCCCCTTAGATTCCACCTTCCATCCTGCTAGAAGGGTGCTTGTGTGCGGGCTGGTATAGTTAGCCACACCTTGTACCATGGCTGTCCCTCCAAGTACTCTTCATTCCAATGATAAAGGGGCGGTTTATGGTACCCTGCAAAGTGTAAAACTCTCCATAGCAGAGTAGGAGTTCTAAAAACCATCAGGAAATTCTCATATCCAACTGGTGTTGCCATCTGTACCATCAACATGTACAACTTTTTGTGAGACAAGGCCATAATGGATAATAGTTACATAACCGAGTAAGAAATTTATAAGGGGAGGAACAATGCAAGTATTGGTTAGTTATTATCATGATGCATGCACATTCCGTACGTCCTCACAAACTTAGGAAAAATTTATTTCTAATGATATACATAGTGGCATACATACGTTCTCTCTTATATAGCGTAACTAGTCGAGCTACACATTTCATTATTAGTGTACCTGCATAAGAGTTTCATTTCAGTCCAACCCCATAATTAAATATGCAGAATGTAAATCTAAATACTTCCATATATGCATACCCATACATATACTTCCATATCAAAGCTACCCGATAACAGTTTATACCCACAATTAAATACGTACCACATACACATGCAAGCATGCATACCTAGCCGTACCAAAGCTAACTCTCCTCGACCGCACACTCACATCTTGCGGTCATGCCAATCATCAACTTACCTTGGCGTAGAGGCATTTGACCCATACATTACCATTCAAATGAATGGCATCCATACAATAGCACATCGTATGGACAACGAAATTAAAACCCCCATGTTAGTACTTAAATAGCCACCTAATAGTCCTTAATTTGTGCATAAGGAAAGTGATCACTAGCACACTTCAGATTTCAAATACATATTTATATAGCTATTAGTTGCTAGAAAAGGGTTTTGGAAAACAAAAACCTTTGTTTTCAATACACATATGACAATTAATGTTGAATCTTGCTATGATGCCAGCTGTCGTAGAACCAACCAATTTATAAGAGCACAAGTACAATGGTAGCCTGCAAGTGGTCGCACTATCATACTTGAGCCCATATAAACCCGGTAGTCCGTCGAGTACCATGATGGGTCTCGATAAACGATCAAGACCTAATTCACAATGGTTAAGGAGTAATATCATGTCAAGGCTGGCTGCGTTGGCACTGTCAGTTAACTGACTTAGAAAATTTTTGCTAAGTGCTTCAAACAGTGAAAAGTTGATTCTTGTGAGCCCATTTCAAGCATGTTAGGAGCTAAACTAGTGTATGACCCAAACATAAAAGTTGTTCCCCTTATAAAAAACTGCCACTTTGCTTTAGTGCACACATCCATCCAAAGTCCCTATCATATAGTTCAAACTTGGTCAAACCTCCTACTTTCAAATGATGACTTATACTTGAACTATGACTTAGTGACCAAATTAGCCCTAGCCATGCATACCAAAGTTATTCATGATGACATGCTAAACATGTTTAAGCTATTCCCAAGTTCACACATTCATTTCATACATTGGTTACACATAAAGCTTTCCAGGTCAACATACATAGCATAACTTAAGGACTTGATCATACAAAGTGACCTTCATGACATTGTTCCACTAGTCATCCTAAGTATAGCTATGATGTTTTAGTGACTCACATCAACCATCTACATGTGTTCACTCAAGATCATATGCATATATACAAGGACACATAAAATAACAAGCATGTTTCATATGTTTCAATCACATGTTTCAATTGTAAAAGCTTATTTATGAATGCTCGATGCTCATGCTCATGCAATGCAAGTCAAATTATGCAAGCTTAACACCTAGGGTGTTACACCAGCCCCTTTGGCTTCAGACCGAACTGATTCTTCATCATCCAGTCACCTTTAGCAGCAACTTGTCAGCTTGTAGATTTGGGTTTCTCGATACTTGCTGACCCATCTGTGGATTGAAATCCCGCATGCCTTGATATCCTGGATTTGGCATCATGTGGAGGGTGTTATAATCTATGCCATAGTGATAGCCTTGTAGAATCTCAATCTATTGGGTCCTTTGCTGGCTTGCTGCTTGAAGTCTCTGATTATAGACATAAGGATCTATATCTCTACGGATCCTTTGAATTGATGTGCTATTTTTTGAGCCGACGATGGTATGTGGCTTGATGTGCCAAAATTGATCAACTGATTCTAACCTTGCCCCACCAGCTATTGTACATGCTGTATTGATAGTCTAGGATTGTACTATATCTGATTCATAGTAGTACCTAGAGTTTGTTTAGATGAAACTTGAAATGTCTGGACGTCACCGTTATCAACTGGTGCTGCTTCTTGATGGCTGGTACCGACTTGATTAATCCCTTGAGTTGACATATCTGGAATGTTGTAATAAGTCAATCCAACCTGACCAACTGGAATTCCATGAATCACCTCTTTCATGGCATTGTGAAATGCGTCAACGAAAGCTTCATTGCGGCTTGATATGGCATCACGAATAGATTTGTTTATGGCTTCCGTAAAGAAATGCCTATCTTCAGCTTCGATTGTATCTGTCTGCCCATGTAGTAGAACTCTTGGTAGCGGAAATTTCTGAATAATTGTGCTATCCCGTGTTTTGGTGTAGGACAACAAACACTTCTTCTGAAATTCTTCTATAGCTTTGCTGATTATATCCTTATCTTCATCAAGTACGTCTTCATAATGTACCATAAGGATGTTGTCATTATTGTGAGCCGCCATGACAATTGTGGTGTCCCACCAGGCGTGCCAGAAACATGTGTCGACATAGAATTTTCATCTCCATGCCAAGGACACATGCAGCAAGCCAGAAGGGTCCGCTCGATGGAGCAGATCCACCTAGCTTCAGCGCAAGTGTGGTCGATCCTATGCAATCCTCCTGAGATGAGCCAGTCAATTTGACCCTACAATTAACAAGAAGAGAAAGCTCATCAGTAATTAAGGGTGGAACATGCTGGTGTTGCCAGACAGTTCTGAATGTGCGGCTCTGAGAGCCGATATGAGAGGAGATCGGCTAAATTGTCGACTCCAGCATATTCATAAGAATAAATCGACTAAAGCTCATGGGGTCGTATAAGAAGAATCAGTTATCATTCTGGATAAATATTATTTAAGCAAATATTAATCAATGGCAATAAGATATCAATGATGATCGGTTTATACTGAGCCAATGATTACAAGTAACCGAACTCCTTTTTATATAAAGAGACAATTCAACACCACTTAACCATTTAATAAAGATAAATCTAATGAACATGTTAGATCTCATCCATCGCCATGACCAGTGGGGCATGAGGCAGAATCATGTAGGCCATAGTAACAACAATAGACTCAATGACCCTAACTCATTACTAATATCAGTGGGCATGAGACAGAATCATGTAGGCCATAATACAATAATAAGATCATGGGGCTAACATATCTTTCAACTTATCTCTACTTCAATGATCTCATAATGAGAACTGTTCATGAAAGTACTCAATATCGGCTAAACAACCGATTCAGGCATAGTGCATAGTTAAGGTTATGCCTCCTCAGGAACGGGTCTATCGACTAACGATCCCCACTCCATGGTGCCAACAATGGGGTGAGAGGCAGAATCCCATAGGCCGTGATGACGGGCCATGGAACGGTTTTCATTAACCAATAGATCTACTCGAGATCGGACATGCCTTAACCGCATGTTATGCATGATTAAGATTGATGTAAAACAGCTGATAAAAACATAATTCATCGTTTAAGGTGTAGATCAGATCAACAT
This sequence comes from Miscanthus floridulus, assembly GCF_019320115.1. Taxonomy (NCBI): domain Eukaryota; kingdom Viridiplantae; phylum Streptophyta; class Magnoliopsida; order Poales; family Poaceae; genus Miscanthus; species Miscanthus floridulus. Next base: position 65,135,062 of record NC_089598.1, on the reverse strand, counting down.
TAAATTAGCAAACGATGAGTTAAACAAGATATAAGGCCGATCCAGATCAATCTCAATCGGACAGAGTGATATTGTTGTAATTAGATAAATGATGAAAATAATAAGCAATATCGGTAACTTAATGAATCTACCAAAGACTGCCATACTAAGGTAGAGCCGATAACTTGACCTTGATCTAATTCAAGCAGTGGGGTGTGTGGTAGAGTCACACATGTCATACTTGAATTAGACAAGAGTCGATAACTAGCCTATACTAGAGTCGCAGTGGGGGTCGACCGGATCGATGCAGCCATATGAACAGAGGTATAAACCATGACGGTACTTATAGACAAGCAGTGGAGGTCGACCGGATCGATGCAGCCGTACTCGCTAAAGAACTCGCCGAGATCTACTCTACTCCTACTCCTAAGGGGTGGCCAGAGCCAAAAAAAGTAATTGACTTGTATTTGATTGATTGTTGTTTTTACAATGCCAGGGCTTTGATATTTATACCTAGGACCTAAACATGAATCCTACTCGAGCATGATTCATTACAATCCTTGGCATAAACGAAAATATTCCTAATTTAAGGTAACTTGGACTTTAATCTTTCCCTTTTTGTAGAGTCCAGCAAGTCTCGTCCTGGCGCCAATCATAACCTTCATCATTATCCACTGGCACTATCTGAAGAAAGTTGATTCTAGTTTTGCGCTCGAATCAGCTGGTTCCAATCTGCACACAATTGATTTCCTGACGACATGACCTCGGGAGCCTTCGAGTCCCTGTGACTCTGCTTCCAAATTTTGGTGTAAACACTCTGATTCATCGAAATTCGAATAAACTTCTTGATCTGCCGGAGCTCTATACTTTGATGGCAATAGAAAAGCCATTTGAATATTAGCCGATGGTTGCCTTCTATCGGCTGTTTGCTTCGTACGCCATACTTGAGGTTTACCGGATGCCTGAGCCTGCTCTAACTCTCTATTCCTTAGGCGTTGCACCCTTCTCTTCTAGCTTCTTGTTAAACCTCCTAGACACCATTGGCCTTCCTGCCAAACATATTCTCTCTTGTTGCCTTCTTCATAATCACCCCAGTCTTGATCAACAACTCTTTTTCCAAGCCAATTATGAACACTTCCATTTTTTAAGCGCTGATCCATGTTATTGTGATGACATGCATCTTGAGCAGGGATAGACCGGCGGTTAGCTTGAGATTGCCTAAACTCCCAATATTGATCGTTGTACTCTGGACAGTTATTCTTGGTAGGCAACTTCAAACCTTCATTCCAACAATGTCTAAAGAAAGGACAATTCCAATGCGATTCAGCTTGCTTTCTTTCATACCTCTCTTTTTCCTGTTGATGCTAGTATTTTTGCTCTTCTAACCAACGCTGATAATCCTTTTCCTTCTACCACTGCCATTTATTCAACAGAGTTTGAGATGTAACCCGTGACTTTGTCACCCCATCTTTTGAGGTTTCTCCCCGCTCATATCGGCTCTTTTGCTTGTCGCGACGTCTTCTAATTTCTCTGTATTCGTCAGCCGATATTTGCATCTCTAGATCGACTATTCTAGCTTCTCTTGATTTGGTTGATGTTAGGACCTTAGTCTTTCCTTTGAGCAGCCTAGCATTGACCATGTTTTGATCTCCTGGGAAAGTGATGTAGACTAGGCTCGATCTTCCGAAAGGTATGATAGCGTCGATTGGTGGAGACTCGACGTTCACGATCTAGGCTTCGAACCAAGACTAATTTAGACCCACGCAACCGTTACACGACTACTCCGTTGGTTATCAACCACGCGAACGCGATTGACCTCGTTGAGAAGGCTTTCCTACAAGCGAATCGAGAACACAAGCAGGAATGAGATAAACGCAATCTGAAATTGCAAATAAATATGAGGCTTATGATAATGAGAAAGAGTTCAAGTCTTTATTCGAAAGGACTAATCGCCACAGGCAAACAAGATTAAGAACTGGGGCCCTGGTTCACAGCAAGCGGCCTTGGCGGCGACAGTTACAGCAAAACGATGTCTGTTTCATGAGGAAATCAAGAACTAAACAAAACTCAAACCCTAAGGAGAGCAACGGCTAGTATTTATAGAGCCTTGGGTGTCACCCCCTGGGACGCGCCCCCTAATGGGCCCAAACACGATACACGGTCCAACAGACCAAAAGACGGTGTTGCAGCACCCTGATAGATTCTGGATGCTAACTTGTTTCGATGATTTCTGTTGATTCTGAAGGGCTTTTAACGTGAAACCAGTTGGGTTGGCTTCCTTATCCAATTATCTTTCCATCCATATGTGGATCATCAAAAACGGAGTCCGGATGTGTCTTGGGTGACCAGTTTAAGGCAGACTGATCCTGGAAGCCGAGGCAGACTCGAACTTGAGTTGCTTTGGGCCTCCACCTCGGGGACTCGAACCAAATTAGCCTTGGGCCTCCTTCTTGACTTGGACACCCTTGCTGGCCTCCTACCCCTCCATACCATGCACCAAACATGGTCATATGCATGGGTGTCATGTCCTCATCAGAAAGGATTATCATCAACCTTCATTTTCTGAGGCGTATCAAATTTGAGTCTTCCTTGCTGAATAACCCTCTGTATATGCTGCTGAAAAATTCTACATTCATTAGTGGAATGAGAAGTATCATTATGGAACTTACAGAACTTCTTATTCTTCAACTGATCAGGGGGCAACATAACATGATTATCGGGCGGCTTGATCTGTCCCTTCTCAAGCAAGAAATCAAAGAGCTTGTCTGATTTTGTGATGTCAAAGTCATAGCTCATTACTATCTTTTTGCCCCAATTCCATTCAGCCATGGCAACCTCTTCTTCTTCATCTTCATAGCCATCATCGACTGAGTATGGATTATAAGCTTCAGGCACTGTGGTACTCTTCTGGAATCGGGTATCTCTATGCAGATTGAGCCAATTGACCCAGGTTGTCAAATTCTTGTCTCAGTAGTTTTTCTTTCCATGTTGGCAGCATTCCTTGAACGACCAAAGTTGCTAGCTGATCATCAGCGAAGTTTAATGAGAAGCACAAATTTCTAGTTTCTTAGAACCTCTGAAGAAACTCAGTGCCCGATTCATTAGCTTTCTACCTTATAGTTGTCAAATCGGTAATCTTCTTTTCTCTAGTCCAAGTATAAAAATATGTATGAAATTTATTTTCTAGGTCAGCCCAATTGGCAATGGAGTTGACTGGTAGTGATGAAAACCAAGTGAAGGCTGGCCCTAATAGGGACAAAGAGAAGAAATGAACTCGATGGGCCTCCTCAATGGATGCTTCGCCCAACTATGTAAGATACCAACTAACATGTTCTATTGTGCTTGTGCTATCTTGGCTAGTGAACTTAGCAATCTTTGCATGCCTGTAATTTGTAGAAAGAGCGACCAAATCATACCATTTTGGATATGGGCATTTGTACGAGAAGGTCAACCCTTTTGGCTTTAGACCAAACTAATTCTTCATCATCTTGGTCACCTTTAACAACAACTCATCAGCATGTGAATTTAGATTTCTTTGCACTTGCTGACCCATCTGTGGATTGAAATCCCATGTGCCTTGATACCCTAGATTCAAAATCATGTGAAGAGTGTTATAATCTGTGCCATAATGATACCCCTATGGAATCTCTATCTGTTGGGTCCTTTGCTGGTTTGCTGCTTGAAGTCTCTGGTTATAGACATTAGGATCTATATCTCTATGGATCCTTTGAATTGATGGTGCTATTTTTTGAGCCGACGACGGTATGTAGCCTGATATGCCAAAATTAATCATCTGGTTCTGACCTTGCCCCACCGGCTATTGCACATGCTATACTAATGATCTAGGATTATATTATATCTAATTCGTAGTAGTACCTTGAGCTTGCTTAGATGAACTCTGAACTACCTAGACATCATCATTACCAGCTAGTGCTGCTTCTTGATGGCTGGTACCAACTTGATTAGTCCTCTGGGTCGATGGATGTGGAATGTTGTAATAAGCTAGCCCAATCTAATCAACTGGAAACCCATGGAACACCTCTTTCATGGCGTTGTTGAATGTGTCCAAGAAAGCTTATAGCTTCCATGAAGAAACGCCTGTCTTCAGTCTCATCTACATCTGTCTGCCCATGCAATAGAACTCTGGGTAGTGGATATTTCTAAACAATTGTATTATCATGTGTTTTGGTGTAGGACAACAAACACTTGTTCTAAAATTCTTCTATAGCTTTACCGATGACATCTCTATCTCCATTAGGTAGGTCTTCGTAATGAACCATAAGGATGTCATTTTGTTGTGAATCGCCATGACGATTATGGGGTCCCACCGAGCATGCCAAAACGTGTGTCGGCATGAAATTTTGTTCCATGCTGGGGCACACGAGCAAGCTAGAAGGGTCTACTCGATGGAGCTAGAGATCTGCCTAGCTTCAACATAGGGATTATCGATCCTATGCACTCCTCCCAAGATGTGCCAATCAATTTGACCCTGCAATTGACAAGGAGAGAAAGCTAATCCGTAATTTCAAGCGAAACATGCTGGTATTGCCAGACAGTCCTGAATGTGCGGCTTTGAGAGCCGATGTGGAAGGAAATTGACTAAATAGTTGATTCCAGCATACTCATAAGAATAAATTAGTTAAAGCTCATGGGGTTGTGGAAGAAAAATCAGTTATCATTTAGGATGAATCTCATTATTTAGACAAATATTAATCAATGGCAATAGGATGTCAACAATAATCAGTTTATGCCAAGCCAATTACTACAAATAACCGAATCCCTTTTTATATAAAAGAAGCAGCTCATCATCATTTAACCATTTAATAGAGATAAATCTAATGAATATATTAGATCTCATCTATCGTTATGACTAGTGGGGCATGAGGTAGAATCATGCAGGCCGTAGAAACACTGATAAATTCAACGACCCTAACTTATTACTAATATCAGTAGGGCATGAGGCAGAATCAAGTAGGCCATAATACAATAATAAGATCATGGGGCTAACGCATCTTTCAACCATCTTTACTTCAACGGTCTTGTGATGTGAACTGCGTATGTGAAAGCACTCGATATCGGCTAAAACAGCTGATTCAGGCATAGCGCATAGTTAAGGTCATGCCCTATCAGAAATAGATCTACCAAGTAATGATCCCCACTCCATAGTGCTAATAGTGGGGTGTGAGGCAGAATCACACAGGCCATGATAACGGGCCATGGAATGGTTTTTGCTAGCCAATAGATCTATTCAAGACTAGACATGCCTTAACCGCACACTATGCATGATCAAGATTGACATAAAACAGCCGATAAAACATAACTCATCATTTAAGATGCAGATTAGATCAGTTTAGATTAACAAACGATGAGTTAAACAGTTTATAAGGCTGATCTAGATCAATCCCAATCGGGCGAACTGATATTGCTATAATTAAATAAATAATGGAAGCAATAAGCAATATCGGTAACTTAATGAATCTACCCGAAGGACGCCACCCTTAGATAGAGCCGATAACTTGACCTTAATCTAGTTTGAGTAGTGGACGTCGACCGGATCGATGCAGCCATACTTGAACTAAACAAGAGTCAATAACTAGCTTATACTAGAGTCGTTGTGGAGGTCGAGTAGATCGATGTAGCTGTATGAATAGAAGTATAAGCCATGATGGTACTTATAGACAAGCTAGAGGTTGGTCAGACTGATGTAGCCCTGCTCACTGAAGAACTCGCCGAGATCTACTCTACTCCTCCTAAGGGGTGGCCGAAGCTAAAAAATATAAGTAACTTGTATTTGATTGATTGGGTGTCCTTTACAATAGTCGGGGTCCAATATTTATACCTGAAACCTACGCATGAATCCTACTTAAGCATGACTCATCACAATTTTGGCCTAAGAGAAAACATACCTAATTTAAGATAACTTGAACCCTAATCTTTCCCTTTTTGTAGAGTCCAACATGATTTTCTTGGCACCGATCGTAGCTTTTGTCGTTATCTGCTGGCACTATATGATGAAAGCCGATTCCAATGCTACATTCGAATCAGCTAATACCGACATTCATGCAATCGATTCCTTGATGACATGATCTTGGGAGCTTTCGAGTCCCTACAATTATTCTTCCAAATTTTGGTTTAAACAGTAACTTGGAGTTTTTAAGGTTTTCACAACAAAAGCACAGTTCACCTTATACTTTGTTGATGGTAGATAACATTCATCAGAAACTATCAATATTACTTGCATAAATGGCTAAAATGGATCAACAATGTAGACTTAGGGGTTTAAACTGACAAATTGCATGAGTTTTGGAGAATCTATGTTTTTGGCAGGATTAAATCAGAAAACCACCAAGGAGGACCTATTCATAAAAAGAAATCACAAAATTCCACCGTGTAATCGGTGTGGGAAGACTCTAGAAAACTCCAAATGGTGAATCGCCGATGTGGGACACATGTCTCTCACATGTGGGGCCGCCTAACCCCACATGGAGGCCGCCTAGCCCCTATGGGTCCCACCTATCATCCTCGTTATTATGTTGGTTCTCTACTACCTTAAGGATTGCATCTCTATCATTATTTAAGTTGGTTTGATGCAAGGGCTCACATTGGATGCTCTGGGCTATACATACTAGCCCCTATCGCCCCATAGGATGAGGAATTTGCATTTGATCCTAAGAGCTGAGAAGCCAAAAACCCTAATTTAGATATCCACCAGGATCAAAGCTAGCAATCAAGAGAAGATTAGTCCTCAATAGGATCTAGTCTTGTATTAGAGATAGTGAGATAGAGTGAGAGGGAAGAGTTTGGAGGAGTCCCATTCTGTCGGTGCCCTCTCTATGGCTTGTACACTGGCGGGAACAAGTTTGCGACTCTCTTGTTCATATTGTTCTTCAGGTTTGCGACTCTCTTTTGAGTACTTTAATCCTTGTAGCTCCTAGGTTAAAGTAGTATTCATAGTGTAAGTGTGGTGCTTAGACTCGGTTACTCGTGGATGTATCCTATTTTCCAGATCGGTGGTAGCTCACGAGGGTGACTTTTTAGCCTCGTTGAATCTTTTGTAGTCCACCTCCTATTGGTAGGACTTGCAAGACATTATTGCTATAGGAAACACACTTTGCCTATGTTTTCTCTAGTAATACCCCTAGAATTGAACAATAGAAGACAAAGCTTACCGAAGTTAGAACAAGACCTTAGCAATCTCCTCTATGATCCTATATCTAGACTTGATTGTGAAGTTGGGATAAGTTAGATTTAGTTATTCTCACACACGTTTCCTCGAGTTCGATATAAAACTAGGTACTCTTGGTGAAGTGCTACATCGGTATATTATCCATGCGCTTGCGGATTATTTTCTGTGCATTAATTTATACCAACAAGCATTTTTGGTGCCATTGCCGGGGAAATAGTTGCTGAGTTAACTTCGAACCTAGCTTATCCTTGTATAATTATTCTTTTTCCTTTTACCATTGATCTAGTATCCACTCCTATCTACCAATATGGTGCACCTACGAGCGCAAGCCTATAGCCAAAAGAGTCTTCAAAGCCTATCCTAACACCTGGCTATGAGCTGCGCTCACGTTTAATCAACATGGTTCAGGATCAACCCTTTTTGAGTGAAGATGATGAAAACCCCTATTCTCACCTAAATGAGTTTGAGCAGACCTATGCATGCCTATGCATTGCAGGCATGTCAGACAAAACCTTATGATGGAAGCCTTTTCCCTTCTCTTTGATGGGAAAGCTAAACGTTAGTATTATTTCACCATAGGGAGTAGACAAGGAGATTGGGAAGCCCTATGTTCTAGCTTTTTCTTGCAATTCTTTCCCATCTCTAGGGTAGTTAGACTTTGCTCAAAGGTTCTATCTTTTAAACAAAAGAAAAAAGAATCTCTAGGAATGGCATGGGAATGCTTTAATACTCTTGTTAATATTGGCCCTGACCTTTCCATTCAAGACCCTATTCTTCTTTGACACTTCTATATGGGTCTTGATAGGAAAACCTTGAAGCTTCTTAATACGGCCTTAGGAGGCTCATTCTTGCATGTCTCAGCCAATGCGGGGAGAAGCATTCTTACAAAATCTTGGAGAACATCCCTAAAGAAGTAGAAGAGAAGCCATTAGAGAAAGAATCCTAGAAAGCTAAACCAGAATCTTTACCACACCCATCACCAACTTTAGTTATCCGAAATCCTGAACCACTAGAAAAGGAGGAAACTCTAATTTCAAATTTCATGTTTGAATCCAAGGATGAACTTTTTGATGAATATGGAAATACCTCAAATTACCATACCATGAGGAGACCCCAAAAGGCTAGGAAATCATCATAGAATAAAGAACCTTTAGACCCTTCTGAGGATGCTTTCCTTAAAAAGACTACAAAAGAGCTAGTGTATATTATAAGCAATGAATGGTTAGAAGAATTAGAGCTTTCCTACGATGTGATTTGTTTAGATTAACCTTCTATATTGATTCATTGCCAAATTAATAAGGCTCCTTTTGATGCCCTTTACAATCCTGTTGTGTGTGTTAATATCATGTCTGCATCTTTTGCTCTTGATTTATTGAAACACATGACATTGACCCCAACAACAAAGTTATTGAAAAGTCTTTCAGGACACATTCTCCTGAGTTTGAGAATTTTGTATGTCCTCCCTATCTAGGTAAAAGGAACCAAAGTTCATTTGAGCTTCTATATCTTTGATATTATGGAGTTCGACCTATTGATAGGACAACCAATCGAAAGATTTATCCTAGAAGGACAAATAGGGAAGTTGAATATAAGACTTGAGAAAAACTTTAAACTTTCTATACCCATTACTCATTCTCTAAATGGTGAGAGTGGGCCAATTCCTGAGGAAGACCCAATGGAAGAGGTTAAGGTTGCATCTCTTGACTATTTGATTAAACCCAACCTTCAAGATGATGCTCAGTTCTTCATCGAGGAAGGAGAGGAAAATCCCACAGAGCCTAAACCTCTAGATGAAGTGCTAGAACCACCTAAGCCCACCATTGAACTTAAACCTCTACCTTCTGGTCTTAGATATGCTTTTCTCAATAATGATTAGGATTCTCCTGTGATCATAAGTGATAAACTTTCTCAGGAAGAATCCCTATGCTTAATAATTGTCTTAGAAAAGCATCATTCTACTTTTGGCTATTCACTCTAAAACCTTAAGGGAATCAGCCCTGCTCTTTGCACCCATTGTATCCCTATAGATCCTAATTTATACCTTCTAGGGAGCCCTAGTGTAGGCTTAACAATGCGATGAAAGAGGTTGTTAAGAAAGAGGTTTTGAAACTCTTGCATGTTAGGATTATCTATCCTGTGTCACATAGTGAGTGGGTTAGCCCTATTCAAGTTGCGCCTAAAAAGGAAGGCATGACTGTTGTTAAAAATGAAAAGAATGAATTAATCCCCCTAAGAACCGTCACTGGATGGCGGATGTGAATAGATTACCAAAAACTTAACAAGGCAACCAAGAAAGATCACTTTCCATTGCCCTTCATTGATGAAATGTTGGAGCGACTAGCGAATCACTCTTTCTTCTGTTTCCTTGATGGGTATTCAGGTTATCACCAGATACCGATCCATTCAGATGACCAAAGCAAAACCACATTTACATGTCCATATGAAACTTATGCTTATCATAGAATGTCTTTTGGACAATGTAATGCTCTAGCTTCTTTCCAAAGAGGCATGATATCTATATTTTCTGATATGATTGAAGAAATCATGGAAGTTTTCATGGATGACTTTTCTATTTATGGAAAAACTTTTGATGATTGCCCTAAAAATTTAGACAAGGTTTTACAAAGATGTGAAGAAAAGCACTTAGTCCTTAATTGGAAAAAAATGTCATTTCATGGTTAAAGAAGGAATAGTGCTTGGACACTTGGTGTCCAAAAGAGGGATTGAGGTAGATAGAGCTAAAATTGAAGTAATTGAACAGTTACCTCCTCCCATAAATATCAGAGGGATCCGTAGTTTCCTTGGTCATGGTAGTTTTTAGCGCCGCTTTATAAAAGATTTTTCACATATTGCTAAACCACTTACAAATATTTTGGCTAAGGATGTTCCCTTTGAATTTGATGATGAATGCTATAAATCTTTTAACATTCTTAAGAAAGCACTCATCTCTGCACCAATCATTCAACCCGCTGATTGGTCACTAACTTTTGAAATTATGTGTGATGCTACTGATTATGCTGTGGGGGCAGTTTTTTGACAAACAAAAGATAAGAAGCATCGTGGAATTGCTTATGCTAGCAAAACTTTAACAAGACCTCAACTTAATTATGCAACAACTGAAGAAGAGCTCCTGGTTGTTGGTTTTGCTATTAATAAGTTTAGATCTTACTTAGTAGGCGTTAAGGTGATTGTTTATACTAATCATGCTGCTTTGAAGTACCTACTCACTAAGAAAGATGCTAAACCTAGACTTATAAGATGGATTTTGCTACTCCAAGAATTTGATTTAGAAATAAAAGATAAAATGGGAGTAGAAAATTCTGTTGCCGATCACTTATCTAGAATGCAGTTTGAGAATTCTCAGGAACTGTCCATCAAAGATTTGTTGCAGGACGACATGCTCTTCAAGGTCGTATAATCCAACCCCTGGTATGCAAATATTGTTAACTTTATGGTTGCAAGTTATGTACCACTAGGGGAGAACAAAAGGAAGCTTATCTACGAAAGTTATCTCCACATATGGGATGAACCGTTCCTCTTTAGAGTCTATTCTAACAGCCTACTCAGAAGATGTGTACTAGTGGAAGAAGGCATCAAGATCATCGAGCGATGCCACTCATCACCGTATGGAGGACATTATGGTACATTCTGCACACATTCAAAGATCTAGCAAAGTGGATTCCTCTAGCCAACTATGTATGAAGACACGAAGAACTTCATCCATAGGTGTGGAGCATGTCAGAGGCACGGGAACATTAATTAAAGAGATGCCATGCCACTCACCAACAACCTCTAGATTGAGCTGTTCAATGTCTAGGGAATTGATTACATGGGACCTTTTCTGAAGTAAAAGAACTAAGAATACATCTTGGTGGTAGTTGATATGTCTCCAAGTGGGTTGAAGCCATGCCATGCAAATCTGCTGATGCAAAGAACTCCAAGAAGATGTTTGAAGAAACAATATTTCCAAGATTCAGAGTTCCAAGGATGGTGATTAGTGATGGAGGCACTCACTTCACTGACAATTTTTTTTAAAATTACTAGTCAAATCATGGAATCCATCACAATGTTGCTACTCCATATCACCGTTAGACAAGTGGCCAAGCAAAAACATTGAACAAACAAATCAAAAACATTCTACAAAAGATGGTCAATGAAATGGGAACTACATGGAAAGATAGACTACCCAATGCACTATGGGCTTATAGAATGACCTATATGTAACACCTCTATGTTAAGCATTGAAATTTGCACTTTCATTTCATGAGCACAAGCATCATCCAAGCATTCATGAACATGAGCATAAGAAATTTCATCTCATTCTTATACTTTGTCACATGAAATGTTGATTCATATATGCTAACGCTTACATATGCTAGGATTTACATGAGACCAATGTATAAAATGTTTGTGGGACCTTAGGAGTACCTTAAACATGTTTAGAATGTCACATGAAACAACTTTGGTATTCATGACTTGGACCCATTTGGTCTCTAAGTCATGGTTATAGTGTAGGCTTTCATTTTCAAGTTGTATGTTTGACCTAAGTTGAACTATAGCATAGATTGTTTGCAGGGCAGTGCACGCCTAAGAAAAGTTGTAGTACTTAACTAGAGTAACAACTTTTATTTTTGAGTCAAGGTCTAATTCAGTGCATAGCAAGCTTAAAAGCAGCTCACAAGTATCAACAAAACACTATTTTAGACTTGCAAAAAATTTCTAAGTCTTATTACAGTTTTGATGTACCTCACTTTGGAGCAATGTAGTTTGTTAACTAGTGACAATTAGATGATGGTTCTTAAAGCAAAGTTGGATATCTCATGTAGATCTACAACTTTCATTAAGGAAGTTTTTGCTAATTTGGAACAAATTAGGAGTAATTCGATCACCAATTCACGCTGTTAGTTGGCGAAGGCAGCACCTGAACCGCGTCCGCGTGCCCGGCAGTGGCTGACCGGCATAGGCCATGGCCACCATGTGTTGGCCATACACTAGTGTTGGCCTAGCCGGTCTGGCCAATGTGCACATTTAAGTGTTATTCGGCGAAGGCAGCGCCTGAACCACGTCCACGCGCCCCGCAGTGGCCGACCGGCACAGGCCACGGCCACCGTGTGGTGGTCATACATTGGTGTTGGCCTAGCCGGTCTAGCCAATGCATGCATTTAAGCATCATGCACCCATCGTTCACTCCACTCGCACGCCTTTGCCTTCTCTTGCTCGCTTCGCCTCACCGTAGCGCTACGCCGAGCTCGCCGAGCACCACCACAGCTCTGCCATAGCCGCTCACCACCAACGTAGCTCCACCAGTCAATTCACCTTGGCCATAGCTGCTATGCCATCACCTCCACCTCCTCAAGCCACTAGCACCACCTATCAAACCTAGGTAGAACAACATTTCACTTCACCACGGCTGTTGCCATCACTAGAGTGCCACCGCGCTCGTGGCTCACTATGGCTCCACCGTTCCATAGCCTCGCATGCCTTCGTTTGCTTTGGTCTAGCACTACACTAGAGTCTAGTAGTTTAGGCTAGAGTTAGGGATGACACTACCACATGATGGCGTCAAAATGAGTCGCCACCCCGTGCGCGCCCGCCATGGCTGCTGTGGCACTCGAGCTCACCACCGTCGAGTTGGTCCACAGACTCCCTCCTTTATCACGCACTTTAGGTTGAGTAACCCTAGGTCTAGTTAACGGCATGATGGAGACTCACCTTTCACCGCTGTTTAGCTAGAACAACATGAGCACCACCATGCTCCATGCGCCACTGCACAGCCATGCACGTGGCCGAGCACACCGATGCCACCTTGAGCCCTCACCTACGCCGTATTGATCCGCTAGCATACCACCACTGACCTCCGCTATCCACCATGGCTAGAGATGGCTAGCATACCACCACTGACCTCCGCTATCCACCATGGCCACCATCGAGCTTACTCCGGTGAGCCTCCGAGCCAACCAAGTGCACCCATCGATGCGGGACGTCGAGGCGAAGTCGTCGGTGGTGACCTCACCGCTGGTAACCTCGCCGGTGATGAGCTATGGCTGGTTAGTGCCGTGCTCTGCTTTTGTGTGTTTGACGGGTGGGCCCTCCTTGACCGCGGGCCCTGACTATCAGTCTGTGTAGTGTTTGATTTTCTAATTTATTTTCTAGATTTGAATGCATGTTTCAAAAATTCATATCTTAAGCTAGGAGTGTCGAATTTTGGTGAACCAAATATTGTTGGATTCCTCATGAAGTGTAGTATTTGATAAAAATATGAGATACACTATTTCTAATAATTTTATGGGAGAATAAAATATAGCTAGATATCTGCTTTTTAAATGGTTTGTATCTTGTAAATTGCATAACTTGAGCTAGATAGGTGATAAAATTGTGATTCCAACTTTGCTGGTCTTGTGTTGACATGCTCTAGCTAGGAAAAATACTCCCTCCATTCCTTAATATAAGCCATATAGATTTCTAAATAAAATTCCAAAATATAGGTACGTATTAGCTCCCATGCCGATTAGTTTGGAAACCTTCCCACCGTACATAGCATATGCCCCAACCAATCCTTTAGATTTAGGAAGCAATCTGATTGGGAGAGAGAAGATGGCCTGATTTTCCTTTTTTTCCTCGGTCTCACATCCTTCCCCAAGCCGTGCATTAATATTGGTGCTAAAAACTATATGGCTTATATTAAGGAACGGAGGGAGTACTAAATTTGTAGTGGTCATACTTGGAATATGGTCTTCATATTTAATCCTAATTAATTGCTAGTTTCTAGTGAAATTAATTGAGATAAAAATATATAAGAAATGATCATGCCAATTTTTACATAGTATTCTTATGCTTGGAGTAATGTAAGAAAAATATTAAATCTGTTGTTTGAGACTTTTCACTATGCTAAACTATTTTTGTAAAAATCAGCTTATGTAACTTGTCATTTTTGTAGAGGTAGTTATACTTATCTGATCGGCATGAAATTTATACAGGAAACTATTGAGGTGATTTGTAGGCTACTGTAATTGTATCAGAATTTATTAAGCCCTAGAATTATTTATCCTTTAAATCACCCTATTATTTAAGGAAAATAATAAATGGATATAAATAAGTAAGTGATGTTTGACCATGATGTTTTCTATGGTTCTTGTGATACATATGATCTGTTGATGTTATTAGTAAGGCTTAAAAGCAACTGGTTGTATGCAACTAGTTAATTATTGCTTTATAATTTAACTAGATGGCTGCATGTATAGTTTCGGTTGAGTTGATGATTTCATGATGATAATAGTCTTTTATGTAAAACTTGTTAATAACAAAGTTGTAGATAACTTACTTATATACCTTGTGTTAAAATTTTATAGCCATAGTCCTTATGGTTTAAGAATTATGGCTATTAGAAGTCTGCTGTCAGAAATGCTTGCTCTCTAGATAGATTTAAATGATTGAATTGTTTGACCTAGATAACTCTGAATCACATTAAGATGATTAAAAGAAAGTTGTAGGCAATTTTGTAAGCTTTCCAAAATGTTGACAACCATATAATTTTGATGTATATAACTCCAGTTATGGTCAAAACAAGTGACTATTGTATTGTGGTCCAGAAAATGATTTACATAAGTGTTTGTTTAGTTATTAGAGAAGAGATAAGCACCTACTCAGTAGAATAAGATGCACTTGTTATTACTTTAATACCATGCTATTGAAAACACTTATGAGGATGCATTCATCACATCATATCATATTATACGTGTCATCATATATGCATTCGTGATATCTTATTTGATGCTCATGCATATAGGATCATCTGAAGAGATAACATGGTTGGTGTTCAACGAAGAGGAGGAGGAGGATCAGCAAGAGATGCCTCATGCCACATCTCTCAGAGAAGAGGAGCAGACTCTTAAAGATCTCTCTGAGTGCCCAGATCACTGGCCAACCTCTTTCCTCAAAGGCAAGCCCCGGAGCATTCTAAGTCTCCCATGTTTTACAAAATATTACTTGACTCATTTTATGTTTGACGCATTAGGTTATAAGAGTTGATTGGAAGAACTTCATGCATAGAACTACCTTGTCTAGTCACTATACCTTTAACCCGATGTAGGTCCAGGATCAAATCTATGCTTAGCCATGCTTAGACTGGTAGAAGTTGGGTGATTTTCTATCACCTACGAGATATAGGTGGATACCAAAGCATGGTTGACTATATTTTCTATCATGGAAAAACCATGGGGTAATGTAAATGGAGGTTGGGCAGAGTCGATTTGTAGGTTGACCCAAGTGATTCCGTCTATGCCAATTAAGGACCGTACCATTGTTGGCACTTCTGACAAGATTGAACACATGCCTAACACTTAGCTGGCTGGATAACTCATTCTGACCACGAAGTCGAGTAGCTCCACTCAAGCCATGCCCCATTATGTAAAAGTGCGCACTCTGGATGGTAGTAAGGATGTGAGGGGAGCCAGACATGAGCCCAAGGGCAGGCCAGGCCTGAACGTCCTAGTAGCTGGTTGTCCCTGATTGTGCGGCGCTGGGCGAACCTACGAAATGTGGACTTGAGTTGTACCAAAGGTGACCTAAGGTGACCGTTGATCTGGTCTACCTAGGTTTGTGTTAGGAATAAATTCTCAGCTGGCTAGAATTGATTCCAATCATCATCTCTCTCGAATAGTGAGAAACTTGGCTAGCTTCAACATCGTAGTAATTGTGTTATGGAATATGATGGTTCGGATAAACATGGAATTACTACACCGGCTATGCTTACTATTGCAAGCTACTAAATGACATACCACATGTTTGGCATAGGTTAGTTGCTAATCTAGAGATGAATAACTATAATTAATTCGATGACCAAAGTATAATTGTACAACTAATTTAGTCACTTTTTATGCAAAATGTTGTCAAGCCACCTCCACTTATAAAGCCTTGCATAATCATTGGAGTTGCTTTGCTTTTTGTTTATGATGGGTAAGTCTAGCTGAGTACCTTCTAGTACTCAGGGTTTTATTCCCATTGTTGCAGATGGTACAGTTATCATGGCTATTGCAAGAACTGCTTCTGTCCCCCTGTGGATGAGGAGTGAGCCCTGGGCAGGCATCTCTTACTAATCCTTCTTATATGCTTTTGTGGGAGTGTGATCACAAGTTGGCACTATATTTGAACTATGATGGCAAATGTTAGCTTCAAACTTTAATTTGCTTTGGCTACTATTTACTAAACTTGGTTTGTAATAACCTTAATTTGTACTCTGATGAATGAACTATATTTGTGAACTTTATGTAACATGTGACATGTATGTTGAATCATGTACGATCTTGGTTGTATGTTGATGGTTAATCAAGACCCGTCATGGCACTCAATGGACTACTAGATTTATATGGGCTGAAGTATTATAGTGCAACCGCTTGTGGGCTACCATTGTACTTGTGCTCTTATAAATTGGTCGGTTCTGTGATAGCTAGCATCAGAGCAAAATTCAACATTAATTGACACATGTGTATTTAAAACAAAGGTTTTTTTTCCAAAACCAGTTTCTAGCAACTAATAGCTATATATAGGTGTTTTAAAACTTAGAGTTTGAATCTAAAGTGTGCCCATGAATCACTTCCTTTATGCCCAATTAAGGACTTCAGGTGACTAATTAAGTACTAACTTGGGGGTTTTCATTTTCATCGTCCATACGACATGCTATTGTATGGATGTCATTCACTTGAGTGGTAATGTATGGATCAAATGCCTCTATGCCCAAGGTAAGATGCCAATCATCACCGCAGTGGCATGACCGCAAGATGTGAGCATGCGGTCTATGGAGAGAGCTAGCTTTGATACTAAAGTATATATATGTCTCATATATATACGGAGGTATTTAATTGTGGGTTAGCTTTGATATGACTATGTATGCATATTTGTATGTATATATAGGACATATTTACTTTTCGGTACCTTTGATACGGAAGTATATATATGGGTATATATATATGGAAGTATTTAGATTGCAACCTAGAGCCCAGATTTACATTCTGCATATATAATTGAGAGATTGGGCTGGAATGAAATTCTTGTACAGGTACACTAACAATGAAATTCTTGAGGTGCCGAGTCAGATTTGTTAGCAGCACGAGGATGAGCTTACCAATAGTGTCACTGGTATTTTTCCTTGGGTGGATCCATCCACAATAGTATGGGCACAGCGCAATAACAATGCGTTGATCCGAGATCAGGCTGAGCGGGTAGACAGTTCTAATCCCACTATGAGTGCAATGTTTGTAGTAATGAAGATGTTCTACACTCATTAGGACACTAGGGACTTCTAGCAGGAGTCCTATACCACCTGCATGGATAAGCTCATGAGAGTCGAAGCTGCACAGCGTAAGCTAAAGAAGCATGTGCGCAAGCACAAAAAGGTAGCAAGTGAGGCTCGGTGGGAAACTGATCAAGCATATGTAGCTTTGGGAAATCTCCATACCTAAATGGAGCAAGTTGATTAGCAGAGAGTTGTCGCCCAAGAGGCAAGGGAGGATGATTAGGAAATGGTAGCAGGACTACGGGAGCAGCTGGAGGCCACCCGTTCTGAGGCGTTCATAGCTACACACTAGGGGATCCTAACAAACAACTATGTAGCTATGGCAGAAGCAGAACAAGACAGGACCCATGCCTTGAGCATCTAGTAGGACCATGTTGAGAGGGGCTTGCGCCAGTAGCTTGCACAGACCCAGAATGTAGTAGTTGATCTTTATCATGAGGTGCATTTTCTAAACAACCAACTACACCCGATCCTTGATGAGGAAGAAGAAGATCCAGAGATGTTAGTTGAAGATGATGGCTGGGAGGAAGAGTTGGAGCTAGAGGATGAGGATGATCCTATCTCTAACCTCGACAGCGAGCATGCTGAAGATTAGAATCGCCTAGTGACTAGTTAAAGCACTAGATGTATCCCTATTATTTATATAAAGGATTTGTAGCTTGAAATTTGGTATTCATAATTTGACTTCCGTGTAATATTGGCACTCTGCATGTTGTTTCTTGATGGGTTGAACTTTAATGAAATTCCAGTTTTGTTTTACTGTTGATTATGACATGCATGTTAACGCGCTGCGAGCCTGATAAGTGATCAAATTGGTGATGTCATCTTGCGAGAATGAATTATTATGCCTCTATTTTTATTGTATGAATTTAAGATTCTCTCCGGTAATTTTAGTTTGGCATGATTATACAATTCATCTGCAATATCCTGACATCATCCAATAGTCACTTATTGTTGCAACTTTATAGATGACTCACATTCACACTGGGGCAGGCAACAACCAAGAGGGCAACGACATGACTTACCACCACCGCCACCACCATCTATGATTCAATTCTTTGCACAGTTCTTGGGTAGTTAGAGATCTATGGAGGAAACCCTACGCCTCATTGCGTAGAACACTGCTCATGCCAGTCAGCAACAATAGGGGCCTAAGCTAAATCAATACAACTCTTTGAAGGATTTCCTAGACACCAAGCCTCTTATCTTCAAGGTGGCCAAAGAACCGCTCCAGGCGGATGAATGGCTTAACACCATTGAGCAAAAGTTCCATCTATTGAGGGTTATGGAACATCAGAAGGAAGAGTATGCATCCCATTAGCTATAGGGACTAGTCAGAATATGGTGGACCCATTTCCTATCCTCCCTACCTACCCACTCAAAGGTCACATGGGAGCAATTTAAGTTAGCCTTTCAGGGACATCACATTCCCCTAGGGCTAATGCGCATGAAGGTAGCTGAGTTCATGCGACTCACACAAGGGACCAAGACCCTTACTGAGTACATACATGCTTTCAACAATTTGTCCTGTTATGCCCAAGGTTTTGTCAATATAGAAGAAAAGAAGATTGAAAGCTTCAAGAGAGGTCTAAGCACTAAGCTGATGAAAACTATGGCCAACTTGAGGTGCACCTCATACAATGAGTTCATTAGTGATGCCATGACTCAAGAGAACTAGAACAATCTACATGTGGCAGCAAAAGGCCACAAGAGAGTAGCTAAGGCAAGCGCCTTAGGATCATCTCAGTCTAGAGCTCCAGTAGTGGCTAAGCCATAGTTTTGACCACCAGCGCCCAAGTTCAGGCCTCCTCCACCAAAAGCCTAGGCCAACTGACCTTAGAAGGTGTTTCATAAGGCTTTCACCATTGCCTTACCCAAGGGGAACGGAGGGCAAGGAAGCTCAGTAGAACCTAGGAGCAATCAACCATGCTTCAACTGTAATCAGTTAGGTCATTGGGCCAAGGAATGCCCCCATCCTAAGAAGAACAACAATCAAAACTAGAGCAATCAGAGATAGGCCAATCCTAAAGCATGTACTAGATATGTGCATTACACCGCTATTGAAGAAGTTCCTATGGGAGAGGTTGTCACAGCTAGTGTGTTTCTTGTTAACAAACATCCTGCCATTGTTTTATTTGATTCTGGAGCTTCTCATTCATTTATGAGCCAAGCATTTGTATCTAAGTATGATTTGAAAGTAAACAAGGTAAACAAGGGTGGTTATAGTATAAGTTTGGCTAGGGCTACTATCTATACAAATAAGATAGTTAGAGATGTGCTCATCTTGATACAAGAGAGGGAGTATACAATGGATCTGATAGTATTGCCCGAATTAGCCATAGATGTGATCTTAGGCATAAAATGGATGAGTGACCATGGTGTTCTCATTGACACCTCCACTCGGACAATTATGTTGAGAGAACCATAGGGAGGTAATGCTTTTCTAGTACCACTTCCCTAAAGTTTTGATCTCCAAAACTTGTCTTGTGCTATCCAAGCCACTACCCTTTATGATATTCAGTGGTTTGTGAGTTTCCTGGTGTATTTCTAGATGAGTTGTCAGGTTTACTACCTGATAGGGATGTGGAATTTAAGATTGAGTTAGTGCTAGGTATGACACCTATCTCAAGAAGACCCTATAGGATGCCACCAAATGAGTTAGCTAAACTTAAAATTCAATTACAAGAACTATTGGACAAAGGTCCCATTCAACCTAGTTCATCTCCATGGGGATGTCCAACCTTGTTTGTAAAGAAGAATGACAAGTCTTTGAGAATGTGTGTGGATTATAGACCACTTAATGCAGTGACCATTAAGAACAAGTATCCTCTGCCTCATATCGCTATCTTGTTCGATCAGTTAGCAAAAGCAAAGGTATTCTCCAAGTTTGATTTGAGGTCAAGCTGTCATTAGATTAAGATTAGGCCAGAGGATATACCTAAAATAGCTTTCTCCACTAGGTAAGGCTTGTACGAGTATTTGGTCATGTCTTTTGGATTGAAGAATGCTCCAACCTACTTCATGTACTTGATGAATTTGGTATTCATGCCCGAGTTCGACAAGTTTGTTGTTGTGTTTATCGATGATATCTTGATTTATTCGGAGAATGAGGCAAATCATGTAGAGCATCTGAGAATTTTTTTGTCCAGATTGAGGGAACATAAGTTATATGCCAAGTTTAGCAAATGTGAATTCTAGTTGAGCAAAGTACCTTTCTTGGGTCACATCTTATTTAAAGATGGAATTTCTGTAGACCCCTCTAAAGTACAAGAGGTCATGGATTGAAAGGCCCCGACTTCAGTTCATGAATTTCGGAGTTTTCTAGGGTTAGCAGGTTACTATCATCGTGTCATTCCTAATTTCTCCAAGATAGCTAAGTGATATGACCACGTCATTAACCAACATGTTACAACCTCCAATTCAAGTAACACCAACTCAAGTATCACCTACATCGACACCAGCCTAAGCCTTTGGTGGCCCAATTACACGTAGTCGAGCAAAGAAGCTACAACAAGAGGTGAACGCGCTACTTTATGAAGTTCAATTTAATATTAATGAGAATTATATACTGCCTAAGTCATGCACATTGTTGTTGCTCAGGTTTACTAAAGAGTATGGCAAGAACACACAAGGTGATGACCACAGAGAAGAACCACACTCGAACCAGACTAGTCCTGTAGAACAGTTAGAAAGAAATATTCATAACTTTTGATTTCTAGAGGCTATGAAGGTGAATGAGCACATTTTGGAAAGCTTATTGAGTCTACTTTCCAATGATGCTAATGCCGAGCAGTTCTGAGCAGTAACTAATGAAATCCGACCAGCTTAGTGCATACTGGTCAGACCGCTCGAAACTGACAGTACTGTCAAGAAGAAAATATCATAACTTTTTATTCCTAAAGGCTATGGAGGTCCATGAGGACTTTTTGGAAAGCTTGTGAAGTCTAGTTTCTAATGCTTCAAGGCTGACCAGAGCCGACCAGTTTTAGTGCAGATCCGACCAGCTTTAGTGCAGACTGCTCAGAGGGTTAACAGTCTTCTCGGGACATGATATTGGTACAACTTCTCATATTAAACTGTACCATTCTATAATGTTTCGTGGTGCATGCTATACATGGTGTGAAACCTTATCAAGTTAGCTTTCCAACGCAACCAACCACACGTCTTTTGGATTTTCCAAGATGGAGTTATTGCCAAAACACTAAAGACTGCGTAGAAGACCAACAGCCATGCGGAAACTGCTCAGAAACCCATTTTGTGGAAGTCTGTTCACATAGCCTGCCTTTTCATTTCCTTTTCGTGTTTATACCTATCTAGGAGGGCTATTCCTAGTATAAATATCCATGTACTCCTAAGCAAAAGAAGACTTTTGATAATTGAAATACAGAACCCCCTTTTGTTCAGCTGTGTGCTAACAAATATTGAGAGTGATCTCTACCCCTTTGCTCTTGTGATTTCCTTTGGGGGATTTACAGAAGCGGCGGCTTCATCCGCTCCCAATTGGTGCTCCTACTCCCTTCGAGTTTTACCTTGATTGATTGTAGGTTATGTTGGTTGGTTTCTTGAGAGTGTGGTTGGGCGAATCCTCGATTCAGGTTGCCGGTTAAAGACGGTGGTTGGCTTCGAGTTTTATTTGCCAGGTTGCACTAGTTATCGCTGCCTGCAGCAAGTTATCCGGCTGTTCTTCAGCTAGTTATCTGGTGATTGATCCTATGTCGTGAAGATCGGGACATCGCATCGTATCATCTGGTATTAAAGCTTTCGTTACCACGGTAGGATTGTTTACCCTTAGCTACATATATTTTGTGTTCGTCCTATCCACTAAAAAGCCACAAAAATATTTGTCATAGCCCTTTGTTTCAATCTGTTATTTTTAGTGAGTTTTGTTAAGTTTCAGTCCTTTAGAGTCTTGTTTTAGTTGCTGATCATTTTTTCCTTCGCGTGTCCTTTGTGCCTCTTTCATATATCTGAAATTTCCCACACAAAAAAAAATCTGAAACCCATATCATCTCCTTCATGTAAACTTTGATCCTATCAAGTTACAACTACTGGTTGTATTTTGTTTTTATCTTTACGTGTGCAAGTATTATATCTGATCCCTATAAAAAAAGTAGAAGAAAGAAAAGTGCAAAAAAAAAGAGTTGAGAAAACAAAAAGTTGTGAAAAGAAAAGTGAAGGTCAGTTGGTTTATGTGCAAAAGTGCTGAAAGTTTTTTCATATCAAGTGAGTAACCAGTTTACTATCTTTGTTTGGTGCAATTTTTGGTTGGGTCTGATCGCAACACTTGCATCCCAATCATACTCCTTGTTTGCATCAAATCTGAAATTTCTTTGCGCGTGTGTTTGATCTATTTACATCATTCATATCCTGTGGTCGGCACTAGACAGAGAACCTCTAGTTTGGATTGTTATTTAACTTTACAACAACTAGATTTCAGATTGCATTCCTTATGTATCACTCCCTACCAAGCTCCACATACAAGCCATCGTAATCGGTACTCTCTGGTCTTGTATTCGCCTAGCCATCACTTTCGTTACCACTACACACAGTTTTTTTTTCCTATAACCCGCAGGGACTTCATAAGAGCTTCGGTTGGTACGAGAGGTGAGGTTGTGAGAGCTACCAAATTTTATTTTTTTTCCATAAATACCTATTGTTCATATTCAGCTAACCTTACACAGGAGATGGGTGGTGTTGAGATAGAAGATTGTGTTACTATGGCACAATTTAATGAACTCCAGCAAAGCATGGAAGAGAAGCAAGATCGGTTGACCCAAGATCTTCAGGCTCTTTTGACTGAAATCAGAGGGCGTCGTCAACCTCATGATGGTGCAAGCAACCATGGTGAAGATGGAGAAGATAGTGATGGAAGAGCTGCTGCTAGAAGAGCAAGAGAACAAGTAAGGAGAAACCAAGGTGCTGCACATGGTAGAGGAAGAGGACGAGGTCGAAGAAATGATGACAGTGATGAATCTGAAGATGTGGATGAAGATAATCATTCCCAATATCATGGTGGTCGCCAACGTCATAGAAGAGGCAACCATGAGGAGAGGTTTGGCAAACTAAAATTTACCATGCCAAAATTTGATGGAGGATCTGATCCTGAAGCTTACTTCACTTGGGAGTTGAAGGTGGACAAGATATTTCGCTTGCATAATTATTCAGAGGAGAAGAAATTAGCCATGGCATCTCTTGAGTTTGATGGATATGCTCTGATATGGTGGGAACAACTTCTGCATGATCGAGAAGAAGATGGAGAAAACCCTATTGCAACATGGGATGAGATGAAGCAAGAAATGAGAATTCGTTTTGTGCCGAAGCACTATCGGCGTGATCTTTTTGATAAATTGCAGAATCTGAAGCAAGGAAGCCTCTCTGTTGAGGAGTATTATAAAGAGATGGAGAAAGCTATGATTAGAGCCAATGTGTGTGAAGATGAAGAGCAAACTATTGCACGTTTCATGGCTGGGTTACATCACAATATCCAGCGCATTGTTGAGTTTCATCCATACCGTCATCTTATTGATTTGGTACATCAAGCAACTAAAGCTGAACGTCAATTGTAGCAAGATGCTAAGAATAGCAAGCCCTTGTCATATGGTACGAGGACTATGTCGGGAGGGGGCAAGTCAATCTCAAGGTTTACTGCTGCACCCTCATCAGCGAAAAGCTCAAGTGGAGACTTACGTTCTAATGTGCAGGGTATTTTTAGAGGGAAGAACACTGCTGCCCAAGGCATGAGCTCTAAACCATCAGCATCCACCACTACTTCAGTGGGTTCTACAGCCAAGAGTAGTGGGATTCAATGCTTCAAGTGTGGAGGTCATGGGCATGTCATCAAGGAGTGTCCGAATAATCGTGTGATCATTGTGAAAGACAATGGAGAATATGAATCAGCTAGTGAAGAGGAAGTTGAGGAAGAGTGTGATGATGAGGCTCATGAAGATGAGGAACATACTAGATGTGAATTTGAGCAAGGCGCTGCTCTTGTGGTGGCTCAAATTTTGAGCGTTCAAATGAAGGAAGCTGAAAATGGACAGCGACATAATCTTTTTCAAACCAGAGCTAAAGTGCAAGATAAGGTAGTCAAGGTGATCATTGATGGTGGGAGCTGCCATAATATTGCTAGTCGTGAGATGGTTGATAAGCTTGGTTTGAAACTACAGCGGCACCCTCATCCCTATCATGTCCAATGGTTGAATGATTCAGGAGATATTAAGATTGGATATAGAGTAAAGGTTCCATTCAAAATTGGTGAATATGTTGACATAGTAGAGTGTGATGTGGCACTAATGTCTGTGTGCCACTTGCTGCTTGGAAGACCTTGGCAATATGATCGATATACTCAGCATTGTGGGAGAACAAATCAGTACACACTAGATTTGAAAGGAAAGAAGTTTGTACTCAAGCCTATGACGCCTCAACAAATCATGGCTGAGCACTTACAAAAGCAAACTAAAATTAGTCCGGCAAGTGAAGGAACAGAAGAGCAAAAGAAATTGAGTGCCATCCACAATTCGGTGAGTGAGTGCCACAAGCCAAATTTGAGAGATAAAAAGAAAGGAGAGGGAGAGCATCTAGTTATGCTAGCCACAAAATCTGAGCTGAGAGAAGTGAGGAATAACCCAGATCAAGTGCTCTTTGTACTTATGTGCAAAGACATTTTAATTTCACCTAATGATATCACCTCTCTTCCTAGTGTTGTGTCTCATCTTTTGCAGGACTATGAAGACATTTTTCTAAAAGAAACACCGGCAGGACTACCTCCCATTCGTGGAATTGAACATCAAATTGATCTCATTCCAGGGGCTGCACTCCCTAACCATCCACCATACCGCACCAATCCTGAAGAAACAAAAGAAATACAAAGGCAAGTACAAGAACTTCTTGATAAAGGTTTTGTTCGGGAAAGCTTAAGTCCTTGTGCTGTTCCTGTAATATTAGTGCCTAAAAAGGATGGTTCTTAGAGGATGTGTGTTGACTGTAGAGCTATAAATAATATCACTGTTCGCTATCGTCATCCTATTCCACGGTTAGATGATTTGCTTGATGAATTGAGTGGTTCCATAATATTTACTAAAATTGACTTGAGAAGTGGTTACCATCAAATTAGAATGAAAGCGGGAGATGAATGGAAAACTGCATTTAAAACTAAATTTGGGTTGTATGAATGGTTAGTTATGCCTTTTGGTTTGACTAATGCCCCTAGTACTTTCATGAGATTAATGAACCATGTCCTACGAGCTTTCATTGGAAAATTTGTTGTTGTCTACTTTGATAATATTCTAATTTACAGCAAGTCTATTGGAGAGCATATGAAACACATTCGGCAAGTCTTGGATGAGCTTAGAAAGGAGAAATTATTTGCTAATCTTGAGAAGTGCAGTTTTTGCACAGACCATGTTGTGTTTCTAGGCTTTGTTGTATCAGGAAAGGGCATAGAAGTAGATGAATCAAAGGTGAAAGCCATCAAGGATTGGCCAACTCCTATGAATGTAAGTCAAGTAAGAAGTTTTCATGGCCTTGCTGGTTTTTATAGGAGATTTGTGAGAGATTTTAGTACCATCGCTGCTCCTTTGAATGAATTGACAAAGAAAGGGGTTGATTTTAAATGGGGGAACTCACAAGAAACTGCTTTTCAAGAATTAAAGAAACGTTTGACTGAAGCACCATTGCTTGTTCTTCCTGATTTCACTAAAACTTTTGAAGTAGAATGTGATGCTAGTGGAATTGGGATAGGAGGAGTTTTAATGCAACAAGGAAAACCAGTAGCATATTTTAGTGAAAAATTGGGAGGTGCCCAATTAAATTATTCTGTGTATGACAAAGAATTGTATGCTTTGGTGCGTGTACTTGAGACATGGCAGCACTACTTATGGCCGAAGGAGTTTGTTATTCATTCCGATCATGAAGCTTTGAAGTACTTGAAGGGACAAGCTAAGCTGAACCGTCGCCATGCCAAGTGGGTTGAGTTCATCGAAACATTTCCATACATTGTGAAATATAAGAAAGGTAAGGACAATGTGGTTGCTGTTGCTTTGTCTCGAAAGAGTGTGTTGTTAAATCAACTTGAAGTCAAGGTGTTGGGTCTTGAAAGTTTGAAAGGTTTGTATAATAATGATCCTGAATTTTCAGAACCGTATAATCATTGTAAAGATGGAAAAGGTTGGGAAAAATATCACATACATGATGGATTTCTGTTTAGAGCTAACAAGCTTTGTGTTCCAAATTCTTCTGTTAGATTGCTTTTGTTGCAGGAATCACATGGAGGTGGACTAACAGGTCATTTTGGACAGAAGAAAACATATGAACTGCTAGGTGATCATTTCTATTGGCCTAAGATGAGGAGAGATGTCATCAGATTTGTGGAACGATGCATCACCTGTCACAAAGCTAAGTCAAAATTAAATCCTCATGGCTTATACACTCCCTTACCTGCTCCTAACATTCCTTGGGAAGACATAAGCATGGATTTTATTTTAGGGTTACCTAGAACTCAGAGAGGAAAGGATTCTATATTCGTTGTGGTTGATAGATTTTCAAAGATGGCTCATTTTATCCCCTCCAACAAGAGCGACGATGCTTCACATGTTGCTAATTTTTTTTTAGGGAAATTGTGAGGCTACATGGGATGCCCAGAACCATTGTGTCTGATCGTGATGTCAAGTTCGTGAGCTATTTTTGGAAAACATTATGGGCTAAACTTGGAACCAAGCTCTTGTTCTCAACAACTTGTCACCCTCAAACCGACGGACAAACTGAGGTGGTGAATCGTACATTGTCAATGTTGCTGCGAACCATGGTGAAAAAGAACTTGAAGATTTGGGAGGATTGCTTGCCACATGTGGAGTTTGCTTATAACAGGGCAGTACACTCTACCACTAACTTGTGTCCTTTTGAAATCGTATATGGGTTCAAACCTATTGCTCCGATCGATTTGTTGCCCCTTCCATTGCAGGAGAGAATCAACATGGAAGCTTCCAAGCGTGCTGCATATGTAAAGAAGATACATGAGAAGACCAAGGAGGCAATTGAACTAAGTGCTAAACGCAAGGCTACAAGTATGAACAAACATAGGAAGAAAGTGTTATTCAAACCAGGGGACTTGGTGTGGATACATTTGCGCAAGGATCACTTCCCTGATAAGCGCAAATCCAAAGTGTTGCCTCGAGGAGATGGACCATTCCGTGTTTTTGCAAAGATCAATGATAATGCATACAAGATAGATCTTCCAGCAAGCTATGGTGTGAGTATGACCTTCAATGTTGCTGACTTATCGCCATTCATAAGAGAAGACAGATTAGAGTCGAGGACGACTCCTTTTCAAGAGGGGGAGGATGATATGACCACGTCATTAACCAACATGTTACAACCTCCAATTCAAGTAACACCAACTCAAGTATCACCTACATCGACACCAGCCCAAGCCTTTGGTGGCCCAATTACACGTAGTCGAGCAAAGAAGCTACAACAAGAGGTGAACGCGCTACTTTATGAAGTTCAATTTAATATTAATGAGAATTATATACTGCCTAAGTCGTGCACATTGTTGTTGCTCAGGATCACTAAAGAGTATGGCAAGAACACACAAGGTAATGACCACAGAGAAGAACCACACTCGAACCAGACCAGTCCTGTAGAACAGTTAGAAAGAAATATTCATAACTTTTGATTCCTAGAGGCTATGAAGGTGAATGAGCACATTTTGGAAAGCTTATTGAGTCTACTTTCCAATGATGCTAATGCCGAGCAGTTCCGAGCAGTAACTAATGAAATCCGACCAGCTTAGTGCATACTGGTCAGACCGCTCGAAACTGACAGTACTGTCAAGAAGAAAATATCATAACTTTTTATTCCTGAAGGCTATGGAGGTTCATGAGGACTTTTTGGAAAGCTTGTGAAGTCTAGTTTCTAATGCTTCAAGGCCGACCAGAGCCGACCAGTTTTAGTGCAGATCCGACCAGCTTTAGTGCAGACTGCTCAGAGGGTTAACAGTCTTCTCGGGACATGATATTGGTACAAATTCTCATATTGAACTGTACCATTCTATAATGTTTCGTGGTGCATGCTATACATGGTGTGAAACCTTATCAAGTTAGCTTTCCAACGCAACCAACCACACGTCTTTTGGATTTTCCAAGATGGAGTTATTGCCAAAACACTAAAGACTACGCAGAAGACCAACAACCATGTGGAAACTGCTCAGAAACCCATTTCGTGGAAGTCTGTTCACATAGCCTGCCTTTTCATTTCCTTTTCATGTTTATACCTATCTAGGAGGGCTGTTCCTAGTATAAATATCTATGTACTCCTAAGCAAAAGAAGACTTTTGATAATTGAAATACAGAACCCCCTTTTGTTCAGTTGTGTGCTAACAAATATTGAGAGTGATCTCTACCCCTTTGCTCTTGTGATTTCCTTTGCGGGATTTACAGAAGCGGCGGCTTCATCCGCTCCCAATTGGTGCTCCTACTGCCTTCGAGGTTTACCTTGATTGATTGTAGGTTGTGTTGGTTGGTTTCTTGAGAGTGTGGTTGGGCGAATCCTCGATTCAGGTTACCGGTTAAAGACGGTGGTTGGCTTCGAGTTTTATTTGCCAGGTTGCACTAGTTATCGCTGCCTGCAGCAAGTTATCCGGCTATTCTTCAGCTAGTTATCTGGTGATTGATCCTACATCGTGAAGATCGGGACATCGCATCGTATCACTAAGCCCATGACCAGACTACTTTAGAAGGATGAAAAGTTCAGTTGGACGCTAGAGTGTGAAGCAGCTTTTCACACCCTAAGGACCCTATTAACTACAGCTCCTGTTCTAGTACAACCCGACATTGAAAAGCCTTTCGATGTATTCTGTGATGCATCGGGTATAGGTTGGGGGTGTGTGCTCATGCAAGAAGGTCGAGGTATTGCCTATGCTTCTTAGCAGTTGAGAAAGCATGAAGTAAATTACCCTATGCACGATTTAGAGCTTGCAGCAGTTGTTCATGCATTGAAGATATGGAGACATTATTTGTTGAGAAATGTATGTCATATATATACTGACCACAAAAGCCTCAAATATATCTTCACTCAACCTGAGCTAAACATGAGACAACGAAGATGGTTAGAGCTAATCAAGGACTACAATTTGGATGTGCACTACCATCCAGGAAAAGCCAATGTTGTAGCAGATGCACTTAGTCAGAAATCTCATTACAACACTTTGAAAGCCTTGTTGGAAAATGGATTTAATTTGTTACATCCTGTTATGCTGCACAATATCACTGTCAATTGCTCACTTGGGAGTAAAATCATAGAATTGCAGAAGAAAGATGTAGGTGTTTTTCACATCAAGAGAAAGATGAAAGAACAAGAAACCAAGCATTTTAGATTAGATGAAAGAGGTGTGCTATGGTTTGAGGACCAACTTGTGGTACCGAAGGACCGTGAGCATAGAAATCAAATTTTAGATGAAGCTCGTTCATCCAAGTTGTTTATCCATCCAGGTAGTAGCAAAATGTATCAAGATTTGAAAACCCATTTTTGGTGGACCAAGCTGAAAAAAGAGATTGCCGCCTTTGTCGCTAGGTGTGACAATTGCAGTAGAGTAAAAGTCATTAATTTGAAATCGGCTAGATTACTTCAGCCTTTGCCTATTCTAGGCTAGAAATGGGAGGAAATAAGTATGGACTTTATTATAGGCCTTCCGATGACACATCAAGGTCATGATTCCATATGGGTCATTGTAGACCGTCTCACCAAGTCAGCACATTTTATACCGGTGAACACATGGAATCACGTTGGGAAGTACACTGAGCTGTACGTTTCTTAGATCATGAGGCTACATGGAGTACCAAGGACCATAATCTCATATCAGGGACCACAGTTTATAGCTTATTTCTAGGAACACTTGCACCAAGCTTTGGGAACTAAACTAATGAGAAGTTTAGCATTCCATCCACAAACATCTGGACAGACCGAGCGAGTAAACCAGATCTTAGAGGATATGTTGAGAGCTTGTGTTATATCTTCCAAGGGTTCATGGGAGAAATGGATACCTTTAGCTGAGTTCTCTTACAACAATAGTTATCAAGCGAGCATCAAAATGGCTCCTTTTGAAGCCTTGTATGCCCAAAAATGTAGAACTCCCTTGAATTGGATTGAGCCCGACAAAAGAAGATACTTTGGCATTGACTTTGTCACCGAAGCTAAAGAATAGGTATGCATTATCCAACAGCATATGAAAGCAGCTCAATCAAGACAAAAGAGTTATGCTGATAAAAGAAGAACACTAACTTTTGAAGTGGGAGACTATGTATATTTAAAAGTGTCACCTATGAAGGGAGTACAGAGGTTTGGAGTAAAAAGAAAGCTTGCGCCTAGATATGTAGGGCCATACAAGATTACTGAATGGAAAGCAAATGTTGCTTACAAGTTATAGCTTCTGATGAGGACATCACTTCTTTAGAGGTACCAGCTGATCCTCCAACCGTCATGCAAGGTCCAATGACCCGGGCTCGAAAGCGACAACTCAATTTAGAGGTGAGCTCGTTCTTAAGCGATACTTTTCATACTTTTGAGAATAGACTACTACCTAATGATGTTATCTTGCCTAGGAACATTGGAGAGGGTCATGAAGGACTTAGAGGAAGTGGTAGAGGTGATGATGACCACCAAGGACGTCCAACACAAGTCGGAGGCCCAGTCCAACAAGAAATCAAGTCTGCCTCGGCCTCTAGGACCAGTCTCCCTTAAACTAGTCACCCAGGACGCATCCAGACTTCGTTTTCAATGATCCATATATGGATGGAAATATAATTTGATAAGGAAGCCAATCCAAGTGGTTTCACGTCAAAACCTCTTCAGAATCAATGGGAATCATCGAAACAAGTCTGCATCTAGAATCTACTAGGGTGCTGCGACACCTTCTTTTGGTCCGTTGGACCGTGTATCGTGTTTGGGCCCATTAGGGGGCACGTTCAGGGTAGGCAATGACCCTAAGACCTTTATAATTATATGCCGCTGCCGTCATTAGGTTTTGGGTTTTGCTTAGATTAATCTGTCAAGAACAGTTTCGCTGTTCATCGGTTTGTGAGACCCCAACTTCGTGAGTTTAATCATTCATCTGCAATTTGGTTGTGTTCTTTCTTGTTCTTGCTTGTGTTCTTCGTTGCACAGGGAGGGATTAGCCTTCTTGGCAAGGTCAACCTGGTTCATGACTCGGTTGATAACCAGAGGAGCTGTGGTGCTAAGATTGCAGGGTTTGATCTTTCGATCTGAAGCTGGATTGGTGTGTCATTAAGTTACCATCACCTGATGAAAGATTGGGATCCCCATCTACATTAAGTGGTAATCAGAGCTAAGGTATACTGTCAGGTTCACTTTTATTCCCTAGTTTTGAGTGTTTTGCATTCGTCCCATAGTCCAGTGCCATACTCGTTTTTCCTGTCCTAGAACCTTCCGCGACATAGCCTTTGCATATTTCAGTTTCAGAGTCCGTTGTGTTGAGTTTGTGTCCTGGTCGAGGTCTTGTTACTGGTTAGGTCATGTTAGAGTCCAGTTCGTGTGTTTTCCTCCATCGTTTCCATCAAATCTTTGCTTTCGTGACCAATTTTGCGCACATTGTTCCCGTTTTGTCCTCTAATTCGGAGCCAATTCTTAAAACTGGTCTAGTTTTCGCATACGGACTCCGATTTCGATGTTCCATATATCAAAATCGATCAGAAAAAAATTTCGGATCTGTCTATCCCAAGCTTTGCCGGGGTTCAAAATTTTTAGATTGGTCAAAAAGTGGTCACAAGATCCTCTTTTCGTGGTCACAAGGCTTTTGTCGATTTTGAGCAAGTTTTCTGAAAATTCCACAGGCCACGTCTTTCACTTGTTTCAGCTCATATTTTCTATGGTTACTTGTTTTGTGCTCCTAAGTAAAGGAAAAATATCAAAAAAATAAAATAAAAAAGTCAAAATTTCCCAAAAAAACAACGATAACCTAAAAAATAGAAAAAAAGAGAGGGGCAAAAGAGGAACAATATCTAGAGGAGCACATAGAGAAGACCAAAATGAGCTGTGTTAGCGTGTGCTGTCTAGTTCCTTGTTTGTGTTGCTGTTTCCATCCACTATACTTGTTTTTCACACACCTGTCACCTTGCTATCCACCATACTTGCTTGTTTGTTACACACCTGGTACTTGGAGCATTTTAGACCAGCAACGAGAACAAGTACTTTAGACTATAATTCAACATTACTTTCTGTTACTGACTTGTGTGCTAGATATACATATTACTCTTTGTTTGTCTTCCAAGCTCCAAAAATTCTTTAGATCAGTACAAAAAAAGGGCCTTGCAATCTCGGTACCACTTCCTCACAGATATCACAAACCAGCCACCGGTTGTACCTCCCACTGCTTGTGTTGGTAAGAACTTTGTAAGAGCTTGGTAAGACGCTTCCACTTACTGTGAAAAGTGACACCACTACAACCACGTAGTCATTTGGTAGGGATAACTTTCACCGTTTGTTCCTGTTTTTGTGTTTACAATGGCAGGAAGTGATCAGGCTGAAGATAACAATCCTAAGGGTTTCAACGAGTGTGTCAGCCAAGAGCAACTACAAGCTATTGTAGAGGATGCCCAAAAAAGGATGAATGAGGCCATTAGGAAGGCCATCATTGACGCACTCATTGAACTCAACATTGGCAACAGCATGGAGAGATTGGACAAATGAATTTCCACGCTAATTGACAAAGGTTACTGAGTTGGAAACCATCGTGGCGGGCAACAATGACATTTCTGGTAGCAACACCGATGGTCAAGACATGGTGTATGATGCCAATAGGAACATAGGTCGAGCAGCATTCCGACAAGAGAGATTATGACAACGTCTTCGCCGCAACACGACAGGTATGGGTGGTGTCCACCACCACCATCAAGGTAACAATCACCGTGTGCCCAATGATCCTTATGCTAAAATTAAGTTCATAATACCATCTTTTTTGGGTCATTATGATGCTGAGGGATATCTTAATTGGGAGATGACGGTAGAACAAAAGTTTAGTGCCCACCTTGTACCTGAGCAGCATAGAGTTAGACAAGCTACTAGTGAGTTTAAGGATTTTGCCATTATTTGGTGGAATGGGCTAGCTGCACTAAATGCTTTACCTAGTACGTGGGAAGAACTTAAGGTAGCTATGCATGATCGTTTTGTTCCTCCTTATCATAGAGACTTGCATAAGAAATTGATGCGTTTAGAACAAGGAGATAAATCTGTATAGGATTACTATGGTGAGCTCCAAAAGGGATTGATGCGCTGTAGTGTTGTGGAGGGAAACAAAGATGCCATTTGTCGTTTTTATTTGGGTTTGAGGTGTGAATTTAGGACATTGTTGATTATAAAGAATTTAACACTGTCACCTAGTTGTTTCAGTTTGCTATGCTTGCAGAAAAGGAATTGCAGGGGCGTGAACAGCAGGGCAAGAGCAAGGTCAGCACCAGCACGTACATGCCACACTCAGCACCATCTTCAGGGCTGACCAAGCCAACCACTTTTCAGGTGCCTCCACCAGCGAGCAAGCGACCATCAGCCTCTGGGGTTTCCGCTACACCTAAGGCACCTCCCGCACGACTTTCAGATTCAGGTAAAAATTCTTTGCAGGTGCCTACCAAGAGTTCCTCATCTGTTGCATCGATGGGATGCACTTCGGGTATTCAGTGCCACCGCTGCCATGGCATTGGCCATGTATAGAAGGACTGCCCAAGTCAGCGGGCATATATTGATACAGAAGATGCTTACATTAGTACCTCTGACATTGAGGATGAAGAAGACCAAGATGCAGATGAGGACGATGGCGAAGTCCTTGGTGATGAGGCCACGGTGTCCTATAGGAGCATCATTGTATAGCGGGTGCTCAGCTCACAAGTCTAGCAACCTGAGAAGCTACAACGCCATAACTTGTTCCAGATTTTCTTCGTCATCAGCGACCGTTGAGCACATGTCATTATTGATGGAGGTAGCTGCAACAATTTGGTGTGATTTGGTCAAGAAGCTTGGCTTGACCACACGCCCACACCCACGTCCATACCATATTCAGTGGCTAAATGATTCTGGTAAAGCAAAGGTAACACAAACTTGTAGAGTTTTATTTTCCATTGGTTCTTATGCTGATTCTGTTGGTTGTGATGTGGTACCTATGCAAGCTTGTTCACTCTTATTGGGTCATCCTTGGGAACATGATAATGATGCTACACACCATGGTAGAAGTATTAAATACACTTTTGTGCATAAAGGAAAGAAAATTACTTTGGTACCTTTAACCCCTGCTCAAATTGTACAAGCTGATAGAGAACGCGCTGCTAGTTTGAATGATGTTCAATCTGAAAATCAGCAAGTTGCTAATTCTATTTTTCCACCTAAAAAGGATAAGTCTACATCTATTTCTAAGGCTGAGGGGATTAAATTGAAGGGTGGTGTTATGCTTGCAACAAAATGTGACTTTGTTGAAATTTTTGATGATGATATTTGCTATGCTTTGGTATGCAAATGAGCTATGTTTTCGCTTGATGATATTGTTAGCTCGGTACCTCCTGCTGTTACTAACCTTTTGTAGGAGTATGAGGACATTTTTCTAGCTAAGATACCCCTAGGGCTGCCACCTATGAGAGGGATAGAGCATCAAATCGATTTGATTCCGGGAGCGACCTTGCCCAACCGAACTGCCTATTGAACCAATCCTAAGGAGACTAAGGAAATTCAGCGGCAAGTCCAAGACCTATTGGACCGTGAGTATGTACGTGAAAGCCTTAGTCCTTGTGCTGTTCCTGTACTTTTGGTTCCTAAGAAAGATGGAACTTGGCATATGTGTGTTGATTGTAGAGCCATCAATAATATTACTATTCGGTATCGTCATCCTATTCCTAGGCTAGACGGCATGCTAGATGAGTTGTGTGGTTCTATAACTTTCACTAAGATTGACTTGCGAAGTGGCTACCACCAAATTAGAATGAAACTTGGAGATGAATGGAAAACTGCGTTTAAAACCAAATTCGGGTTGTATGAGTGGTTAGTAATGCCTTTTGGTATGACAAATGCACCTAGCACTTTCATGCGCTTAATGAATGAGGTTTTAAAAGCTTTTATTGGACATTTTGTGGTAGTTTACTTTGATGATACATTGATTTACAACAAGTATTTTGATGAACATATGGATCACTTACGTGCTATTTTTAATGCTTTACGTGATGCATGTCTATTTGGTAACCTTGAGAAGTGCATCTTTTGCATGGATTGAGTTTCTTTTCTTAGCTATGTTGTAACTCCACAGGGAATTGAGGTGGACGAGATGAAAATTGAAGCCATAAAGAGCTGGCCGGTTCCCCAAACCATCACACAAGTGAGGAGTTTTCTTGGTCTTGTAGGATTCTACCGCCGCTTCATCAAAGATTTTAGCACCATTGCTGCCCCATTGCATGAGTCAATGAAGAAAGGAGTGGTATTTCATTGGTGAGAGGCACAAGAGGAGTCCTTTGACACTTTGAAGGACAAGCTTACACATGCACCATTGCTGCAACTTCCAAATTTTGGTAAGACATTTGAGTTAGAATGTGATGCTAGTGGAGTTGGCATTGGTGGTGTTTTGATGCAAGATGGTAAACCAGTTGCTTACTTTAGTGAAAAATTGCATGGTCTTGTTCTTAATTATTCCACATATGATAAAGAATTGTATGCATTTGTTCGTTCTTTAGAGACGTGGCATCATTATTTGTGGCCTAAAAAATTTGTTATTCATTCTAATCATAAATCGCTTAAGTATCTTCGCTCTCAAAATAATCTGAATCGTAGGCATACTAAATGGGTTGAATTTATTGAATCTTTTCCTTATATTATCAAACACAAGAAAGGGAAGGATAATGTGATTGCTGATGCTTTGTCTAGAAGATATGCATTGCTGTCCCAACTTGATTGTTGGATTTTTGGTCTTCACTCAATAAAAGAACAATATGCGCTTGATCCCGATTTTAAGGATGTGTTGCTTAATTGTAGAGAGGGATGTGCATGGAATAAGTTTATGATCAATGATGGGTTTTTGTTTAGAGCTAACCGCCTATGCATTCCAGTTGGTTCTATTTGTCTTTTGTTATTGCAGGAGGCACATGGAGGCGGATTGATAGGACATTTTGGTGCCAAGAAGATGGAGGAGGTGCTGTCCACACACTTCTTTTGGCCAAGGATGAGGCGAGATGTAGAGCGGTACGTGGCTTAGTGTGCCACATGTCAAAAAGCTAAGTCGCGGTTGAACCCACATGGTTTGTATATGCCTCTTCCTGTTCCTTCTACTCCTTGGGCAGATATATCTATGGATTTTGTGTTGGGATTGCCAAGGACTAAGAGGGGGAGGGATAGTATTTTTGTGGTGGTTGATCGTTTTTCTAAGATGGCACATTTTATTCCTTGTCATAAGAGCGACGATGCTATTCATATTGCTGACCTTTTCTTTCAAGAAATTGTTCGCTTGCATGGTATGCCTTCTACTATTGTTTCAGATCGCGATGCAAAATTCTTGAGTCATTTTTGGCGCATCTTGTGGAATAAATTAGGGACCAAGCTGCTGTTTTCTACAACATGTCATCCCCAAACTGATGGGCAAACTGAGGTTGTGAATTGAACATTGTCCACCATGTTGAGAGCCATTTTGAAGTGCAATTTGAAGATGTGGGAAGAGTGTTTGCCGCATGTGGAGTTTGCATATAACAGGGCGGAACATTCCACCACCAAGGTAAGTCCTTTTCAGGTAGTGTATGGTTTTAACCCCCGTGCTCCTATTGATCTTTTGCCTTTACCTACCACTGAGAGAATACATAATGATGCTAGAGAGGGTGCTGATTTTATTCGTAAGTTGCATGAAACAACTAGAGCAAATATTGAAAGCATGAATGAAAAGTATAGAATTGCTGGTAGTAAAGGTAAAAAAGAGATTAAACTTGAACCGGGTGATTTGGTTTGGTTACATTTGAGAAAAGATAGATTTCCTGAGCTACGTAAGTCTAAATTAATGCCAAGAGCAGCTGGTCCTTATAAGATCATTGAGAAAATAAATGATAATGCCTACAAACTTGAATTGCCACCCAAGTTCGGGGTTAGTCCCACCGTTAACATTGCAGATTTGAAACCTTATTTGGGAGAAGAAGATGAGCTTGAGTCGAGGATGACTCCAATTCAAGAGGGGGAGGATGATGAGGACATCAGTTCTTCAGAGGTACCCGCTGATCCTCCAACCGTCATGCAAGGTCCAATGACCCGGGCTCGAAAGCGACAACTTAATTTAGAGGTGAGCTCGTTCTTAAGCGATACTTTTCGTACTTTTGAGAATAGACTACTACCTAATGATGTTATCTTGCTTAGGAACATTGGAGAGGGTCATGAAGGACTTAGAGGAAGTGGTGGAGGAGATGATGACCAGCAAGGACGTCCAACACAAGTCGGAGGCCCAGTCCAACAAGAATTCGAGTCTGCCTCAGCCTCCAGGACCAGTCTGCCTTAAATTGGTCACCCAGGACATATCCGGACTCTGTTTTCGATGATCCATATATGGATGGAAAGCTAATTTGATAAGTAAGCCAATCCAAGTGGTTTCACATCAAAACCTCTTCAGAATCAACGGGAATTGTCAAAACAATTCTACATCTAGAATCTGCCAGGGTGCTGCGACACCTTCTTTTGGTCCGTTGGACCGTGTATCGTGTTTGGGCCCATTAGGGGGCATGTCCAAGGTAGGCGACGACCCTAAGACCTTTATAATCATATGCCGCTGCTGTCATTAGGTTTTGGGTTTTGCTTAGATTAATCTGTCAAGAACAGTTTCGCTGTTTATCGGTTTGTGAGACCCCAACTTCGTGAGTTTAATCATTCATCTGCAATTTGGTTGCATTCGTTCTTGTTCTTTCTTATGTTCTTTGTTGCATAGGCAGGGATTAGCCTTCTTGGCGAGGTCAACCTTGTCCATGACTCGGTTGATAACCAGAGGAGCTGTGGTGCTAAGATTGTAGGGTTTGATCTTTCGATCTGAAGCTAGATCGATGTGTCATTCTCCGCCACAACGATAGTTACCATGACCTGACGGAAGATTGGGATCCCCGTCTACATTAGCTTCCTCCTGAGATGAGTGTGATATTCGATGTCTTCCATGTTTATCAGTTGAAGAGATGTCTTCGCATACCTAAGGAAGCCATTGCACCCACCAACATTAAACTACAATCAGATTTGATCTATGAAGAAAAACCAATCCGAGTGTTAGAAAAGATGAAAAGAGTAAACAGAGCAAGGTCATTAAGTTCTACAAGATGGTGTGGAATAACCACAGTGAACAAGATGCCACATGGGAACGGGAGCATTACTTATGTGAGGTTTATCTCGCCTTTTACAAAGAATTATAGGTCTTGCAAATCTCAAGATGAGATTTCTTTAAGGGGGAGGGGCTGTAACACCTTTGTGTTAAGCATTGCAATTTGCACTTGCATTTCATGAGCACAAGCATCATCTAAGCATTCATGAACATGAGCATATGAAATTTCATCTCATTCTTATACTTTGTCACATGAAATGTTGATTCATATATATATGCTAATGTTTACATATGCTTGGATTTACATGTGACCAATGTATAAAAAGTTTGTGGGACCTTAGGAGTACCTTAAACATGTTTATAGTGTCACATGGAACAACTTTGGTATTCATGACTTGGACCCATTTGGCCTCTAAGTCATGGTTATAGTGTAGGCTTTCATTTTCAAGTTGTATGTTTGACCTAAGTTGAACTATAGCATAGATTGGTTGCATGGCTGTGCACCCTTAAGCAAAGTTGTAGTACTTAACTAGATTAACAACTTTTCTTTTTGGGTCAAGGTCTAATTCAGTGCATAGCATGCTCAAAAATAGCTCACAATTATCAACAAAATACTATTTTGGACTTGCAAAATTTTTCTTAGGGTTGTTTAAAGTTTTGATGTACCCCACTTTGGAGCAATGTAGTTTGTTAACCAATGAGAATTAGATGATGGTTCATAAAGCAAAGTTGGATATATCATGTAGCTCTGCAACTTTCATTAAGGAAGTTTTTGCTAATTTGCAACAGATTAGGAGTAATTGGTCACCAATTCACGCTGTCAGTTGGCGAAGGCAGCGCCTAAACCACGTTCACGCGCCTGGTAGTGGCCGACTGGCCATAGGCCATGGCTATCGCATGGTGGCCATATGCCAGCGTTGGCCTGGCCAGTCTAGCCAATGCGCGCACTTAAGCATTGCGCACCCACCGTTCACTCCACTCGCACGCCATTGCCTTCTCCCGCTCGCTTCGCCTCACCGTAGCTCCACCAGTCGATTCACCTTGGCCACAGCTGCTACGCCATCACCTCCACCTCCTCGAGCCACCAGCACCACCTATCGATCCTAGGTAGAATGACATTTCACTTCACCACGGCTGCCGCCATCACCGGAGCGCCGCTGCGCTCACAGCTCACCGTGGCTCCACCGTTCTGTAGCCTCGCATGCCATCGTTAGCTTTGGTCTAGCACCGCGCTAGAGTCTAGTAGCTTAGGCCAAAGTTAGGGATGACGCTATCACATGATGGTGCCAAAACAAGTCGCCACCCTACGCACACCCACCATGGCCGCCGTGGCACTCGAGCTCACCACCATTGAGTTGGTTCACCACCTCCCTCCTTTATCACATGCCTTAGGTCGAGTAACCCTAGGTCTAGTTAATGGCATGATGGAGACCCACCTTTCGCTGCCGTTTAGCCAGAACAGCATGAGCACCGCCGTGCTTTGTGCACCGCCGCACGACCATGCACGCGGTCAAGTTCACCGATGCCATCCCGAGCCCTCACCTACGCCGTATAGATCTGCTAGGTCACTAGGATGGAGTAGCCATCCTCGCCTAAGTTTGTCATAGCTAGAGATGGCCGGCGTACCACCCCCAACCTTCGTTGTCCACCATGGCCACCGTCGACCCTACTCCAGCGAGCCTCCGAGCCAACCAAGTGCACCCATCGATGCGGGTAGTCGAGGCGAAGCCGTCGGTGGTGACCTCAGCACCGGTGACCTCAGCGGCGATGAGCTATGGCCAGTCACGCCGTGCTCTGCTTCTGTGTGTCTGATGGGTGGGCCCCTATTGACCGCGGGCCCCTACTGTTAGTCTGTGTAGTGTTTGATTTTTTATTTATTTTCTAGATTTGAATGCATGTTTCAAAAATTCATATCTCAAGCTAGGTGTGTCCAATTTTAGTGAACCAATTTTTTTGGATTCCTCATGAAGTGTAGTATTTGATAAAAATATGAGATACACTATTTCTGGTATTTTTATGGGAGAATAAAATATTGCTACATATCTGCTTTTTAAATGGTTTCTATCTTGTAAATTGCATAACTTGAGCTAGATAGGTGATAAAATTGTGATTCCAATTTTGCTGGTCTTGTGTTGACATGATCTAGCTAGGAAAAATACTAAACTTGTAGTGGTCATACTTGGAATATGGTCTTCATATTTAATCCTAATTAATTGCTTGTTCTAGTGAAATTAATTGAGGTAAAAATATATAACAAATGATCATGAAAATTTTTACACAGTATTCTTATGCTTGGAGTAATGTATGAAAAATATTAAATCTATTGTTTGACACTTTTTCCTATGCTAAACTATTTTTGCAAAAATCATCCTTTGTAACTTGTTATTTTTGTAGAGGTAGTTATACTTATCCAAATGGATTGAAATTTATACAAGGAACTATTGAGGTCATTTGTAGGCTACTGTAATTTTATCATAATTTATTAAGCCCTAGAATTATTTATCCTTTAAATCACCCTATTATTTAAGGAAAATAATAAATGGATATAAATAACTTAGTTATGTTTGACCATGATGTTTTCTATGGTGCTTGTGATACATATTATCTATTGATGTTATTATTAAGGCTTAAAAGCAATTGGTTTTATGCATCTAGTTAATTGTTGCTTTATAATTCAACTAGATGGCTCAATGTATAGTTTTGGTTGAGTTGATGATTGCATGATGATACTAGTCTTTTCTGTAAAACCTGTTCATAACAAAGTTATAGATAACTTATTTATATACCTTGTGTTAAAATTTCATAGTTATAGGCCATATGGTTTAAGAATTATGGCAGTTAGAAGTCTGCTATCAGAAATGCTTGCTCTCTGGATAGATTTGAATTATTGAACTGTTTGACCTAGATAACTGCAGAATCACATTAAGATGATCAAAAGAAAGTAGTAGGCAATTTCATAAGATTTCTAGAAT
This sequence comes from Miscanthus floridulus, assembly GCF_019320115.1. Classification (NCBI taxonomy): domain Eukaryota; kingdom Viridiplantae; phylum Streptophyta; class Magnoliopsida; order Poales; family Poaceae; genus Miscanthus; species Miscanthus floridulus. Next base: position 65,093,324 of record NC_089598.1, on the reverse strand, counting down.
ATCCATAACCATATTATTTTGATGTATATAACTCTAGTTATGGTCAAATTAATTGATTGCTCTATTGTAGTCCAGAAAATGATTTACATGAGTGTTTATTTAGTTATTCGAGAAGAGATAGGCACCTACTCAGTAGAATAAGATGCACTTGTTATTACTTTAATACCATGCTATTGAAAACACTTATGAGGATGCATTCATCACATCATATCATATTATACATGTCATCATATATGCATTCGTGATATCTTATTTCATGCTCATGCATATAGGATCATCCGAAGAGATAACATTGTTGGAGTTCAACGAAGAAAAGGAGGAGGATCAGCAGGAGGAGGATTAGCATTCTAAGTCTCTCATGTTTTACAAAATATTACTTGAGTCCTTTTATGTTTGATGCATTAGGTTATAAGAGTAGATTGGAAACACTTGATGCATAGAACTACCATGTCCAGTTACATATACCTTTAACCCTATGTAGGTCCATGATCGAATCTATGCTTAGCCATGCTTAGACCGGTAGAAGTCAGGTGATTTTCTGTCACCTATGAGATATAGGTGGATACCGAAGCACGGTTGGCTATATTTGCTATCATGGAAAAGAACCATGGGGTAATGTAAATGGAGGCTGGGCGCAGTCTATGTGTAGATTGACTCATGTGATTCTGTCTGTGCCGATTAAGGACCATACTATTGTTGGCACTTTTGACAAGATTGAACGCATGCCTATCACTTACCTAGCCGGATAACTCATTCCGACCATGAAGCCGAGTAGCTCAACTTAGTCTGGGCCCTATTTTGTAAAAGTGTGCACTCTGGATGGTAGTAAGGATGTGTGGGGAGCCAGACGTGAGCCCAAGGGCAGGACGGGCTTGTATGTCCTGGTAGCTGGTTGTCCTTGATTGTGCGACGCTGGGCGAACCCATGAAATGTGGACTTGAGTTGTAGCAAAGGTGACCATTGATCTGGTCTACCTGGGTTTGTGTTAGGAATAAATTCCCAGCTGGTTGAAATCGATTCGAATCGTTGTCTGTCCTAGACAGCGAGAAACTTGGCTAGCCCCAACATTGTAGTAATTGTGTTATGGAATGTGATGGTTCAGATGAACATGGAATTACTACACCGGCTATGGTTACTATTGTATGCTACTAAATGATATACCACATGTTTGGCATAGGTTAGTTGCTAATCTAGAGATGAATAGTTATGATGATCGAAGTATAATTATACAACTAATTTAGTCACTTTTTAAGCAAAATGTTGTCAAGCCACCTCCACTTATAAAGCCTTGCATAATCCTTGGAGTCACTTTGCTTTTTGTTTATGATGGGTAAGTCTAGCTGAGTACCTTCTCGTACTCAGGGTTTTATTCCCATTGTTGTAGATGGTACAGTTTATCATGGCTATTATAAGAACTACTTTTGTCCTACCATGGACAAGCAGTGAGCCCTGGGTAGGCATCTCTTATTAATCCTTCTTATATTCTTTTATGGTAGTGTGATCATGAGTTGGCACTATATTTGAACTATGATGGCAAATGTTAGCTTCAAACTTTAATTTGCTTTGGCTACTATTTACTGAAGTTGGTTTGTAATAACCTTAATTCGTACTCTAATGAATGAACTATATTTGTGAACTTTATGTAACATGTGACATGTATGTTGAATCATGTATGATCTTGGTTGTATGTTGATGGTTAATCGAGACCCGTCGTGGTACTCGACGAACTACCGGGTTTATATGGGCTCAAGTATGACAGTGTGACTGCTTGCGGGCTGCCATTGTACTTGTGCTCTTATAAATTGGTCAGTTCTACAACACTATAAAACACCACTTGGAATGTCACCATATCATCTGGTCTATGGGAAGACCTATCATCTACCTGTTGAGCTCAAATTCAAGGCTCACTAGGCCATCAAGCGATGGAACATGGACTTTGAAGCCGTAGAAACTAAGAGGAAGATGCAACTCTCTACGCTTGATGAATGGCGTGAAAAAGCATATCACTACGCCAAGATATGCAAAGAGAGAACCAAAAGATAGCATGACAAGAGGATCAAGAAGGAGTTCGCCCTTGGAGATAAGGTATTACTTTTTAATTCTAGGGTTAAATTATTCGGGCATGCAAAACTTCAGAGCAAATGGGAAGGACCATTCAAGGTGATAAGCACATCATCGCATGGAGCAGTAACACCTCAAAACAACAAAGGTAAGTTATTCAAGGTAAATGGCCACCATCTTAAGATCTTTTTAGAACCTAAAAAAACACCTGAGCATTTGGATGAGGTAGATTTCCTGATTTTTACCATAGATTTACAACTCTACCATCCCCCTTTATGCCTTGCTTTTACCCTCTCATATCAGCAATGTTTGAGTAGTCATGGTGTTCTACAAGTCAAGTTGTGCCATTGTGAGTCAAAAACAATTTGAAAGGTGTCAAACAATATATTTTAGATTCTAATTTTGAGTTGTTGAAAGCTCTAGTTTGGTTTTGGTGAATTAATGAAACCTTAAGTGCTAACCTAGTTTATCAAAGTGATTATAAGATAGGTGGCACATTCCAAGTGGTGAAACAAATGAAGATCATAACATGATGATGGCGATGCCATGATGATGATCACATGTTTGGACTTGAAATAGAAGAAAGAAAAACAAAAAGCTCAAGACAAAGGTGAAATTGATAGGAGCTTTTCAGTTTAGTGATTAAGACACTTAGAGAGTGTGATCACATTTAGGATCGATAGCCGTACTATTAAGAGGGGGTGAAACTCATATTGAAATGTAGTTATCAAAGTGACACTAGATGCTCTAACTCATTTGCATATGCATTTAGGATCTAGTGGAGTGCTAACACCCTTGAAAACATTTGTCAAAATATGCTAACACATGTGCACAAGGTGATACACATGATGGTTGACACATTTGAGCAAGGGTAAAGAAGATAGAGCTGAAAAGGAGTTGGTCGCATTGGTCACTAAGTGATTGGACATGTTCGGTATGGCAACCGTACGTGTCCGGTATTAACGACCAGACTCTGGCTCAGTGGAGTGGCCAGACGCTGAAGAGTTACTCTTTCAGCATTTGGTCAAAGTGACTTAGCTCAGTTCAGGTTTGTAGAGAAGCGACTGGACGCATCCGGTCACCATACTAGACACGTCAGGTATCAACCAGCTAGTCAGGTTTTAGAACCAAAATTGATCAGACTCTAGGAGCATCTGATCTGGAGTGATCGAATGGTTCTGTCGGCCTAGAGCGACTCTAGGAGCTCTCTAGACTCGACCGGACGCTACCCATCCTACATACGGTCGTCCACACTAGACGTGTCCGGTCACATGGGACTCATGGTAGCAATGGCTACTTCACTTAAATGGTGAATGTGGCGGTCAGGCAATGACCGCACACGTCTGGTATACACGACCGATGCGTCCGATGCACATGACCTACGCGTTTGGTCGACGCGCAGTCAGCCCAATAATTGAGCCAACGGCTCTATTGTTTGGGGTGTCTATAAATACCATTTGGTTGACTCTAGCTCACTCTCTTGGCCATTTGCATTGACATAGCAACCTTGTGAGCTTAGCCAAAGCCCTCCCACTCATCTCCATCATTGATTCAACATCTTTGTGAGATTGGGAGAGAATCCAAGTGCATTGCTTGAGTGATTGCATCTAGAGGCACTTGGTGTTCTTATTTTGCTATGGGATTTGCTTGTTGCTCTTGGTGGTTGCCACCACCTAGACAGCTTGGAGCAGCGGAGGAGGATTGGCACGAGTTGGTGATTGTTTGTGGCCTTCTCCGATGATTGTGAGGGGATTTGTACCTTCCCTAGAGGAGCACCGAAAGGTAACCCTAGTGGATTGCTCATGTCATTGAGTTACCTCACTTGTGGGTAGGTTCTTGCGGTGTCCAATTGTGTGGACATAGTTCGTGCAACACCTCTTAGCTACCAAACCACCAAGTGTTGGTCAACATAATGGGGACATAGCATGTTGGCAAGCATGTGAACCTCGGGCAAAAATTAGTTGTCTCTTTCCCTTTGGTATTCTCCTGGTGATTGATTTAGTGTTCATCTTATGATTGGTTCACTCCTCTACAAGGCGGTATAATCACCCTACTCACTCATTTATATACTTGCAAACTAGTTGTAGCAAGCTCTTTAGTGTAGTTAGAATTGAGAGCTTGCTTTGTTGTTTTGAATTCATCTAGTGGAGCTATTTACTGTAGCAAGTGTGAGAGCTCTTAGTGAGTAGTGACTTAGCAAATTGTGTGTCTAGTGATCATAGTAACTAGAATTGTTGTATAGGTGGCTTGCAACCCTTGTAGAGGTAGAGCAAGTTTGCATTTTGCTTTTTGTTATACTAGTCAAATTGCTCTAGTTGGTTTATAGATTTTTAATAGGCTATTCACCCCCCTCTAGCCATATTAGGAGCTTTCAAGTGGTATCAGAGATGCGGTCACCATTTGATTGAAGGCTTAACAACCTCAGTGTCAAATTATGTCTCAAGTTGTGTTCAACCATGTGGGGGGCAAACCACCATTCTTTGATGGCACATGCTATGATTATTGGAAGAGAAAAATGAAGATGTATCTTGGTTCAATCAATGATCAAGTATGGAATGTGATCGAGAATGACTATGCTATCATTGATCCCAACAATCTCACCAACCAAGACAAGACCAACAAGCAATGCAATACAATGGCTCTCAACACCATATACAATGCCATTGATTCGAAGGTGTTTGAGCAAATCAAGGATTGTGATAGAGCAAATGAGGTGTGGAAGAGATTAGAGGAAATATATGAAGGCACACCAGAGGTAAAGAGTGCCAAGTTGTATATTCTCAAGGACAAGTTGACAAGTTTCAAGATGAAGGAAGATGAGAGCATTCCGGAGATGTTCCATCGATTGCAAGTGATCGTCAATGATTTGAAGGCATTGGAAGAGAAGATCAAGAATAATGATGTCTCTTATCGGTTCTTGATGTACTTATCTCCAAGATTTGAGATGTTGAGATTGCTTATCATAAGAGGAGGATTGAAGGAAAATACCCCTAACCAAGTACTAGGTGAGGTCATGACATAAGTGATATACCATGTGGATAGGGAAGGGGTTGACAAGGATGACAAGAAGGAAGACGAAGATAAGAAGAAGAAGAGTGTAGCATTCAAGGCTAGCTCATCATCCAAGAACAAGGGCAAGTCCAAGAAAGAATCAAGTGATAATGATGATCTTAGTGATATTGATGATGAAGCCATGGCTCTCTTTGTGCACAAGATGGGCAAATTCATGAAGAGGAAGGGCTATGGTGCGAGAAAGAGAAGAGATCACACCAAAAGCAAAGAATATGTGAGAAGATGCTACAATTGCAAGAGCCCCGATCATGTTGTAGCGGATTGTCCCTACAATAGTGACAATGATGAGGATAAGAAGAAGAAGCACAAGAATGAGAAGAAGGAGAAGAAGGAGAAGAGGATGACCTTCCAAAAGAAGAAGAAGGGTGGAGGCTATGTGGTCACATGGGATAGTGATGATGGCAATAAATCTATCAAGAAAGCACTAGCAAGCATCGCCATCAACAAGAAGCCCTCCATCTTTGACACTCCATCGACATGCCTCATGGCAAAGCCTACCAAGGTAAAATATGATGTGAGTGATGATGAATGTGAAAGTGATGCTTATAGGAGTGATGATGATGATGAGTACACCAAGGAGGAGCTCATGGACATGTGTGATCAAGTGCACACTTGCTTTGAGATGAAGAGAAAGGAGTGCAAAGAATTGCACAAGAAAGTCAAATTTCTTGAGCAATCTCTTGATGAGCTCAATGCCACTTATGAGAGGCTAGTGGAAGCCCATGAGAAGCTTGGTAAAGCTCACTCTAAGCTTAAAAAGGCTCACTCCTCTGTCATTGAGCAAGTCAAAAAGGAGGAAGTCAAGAAGGAGCAAGTGATTGTGTCATGTGATGTGGGACTAACATGTGATATTATTGATGAATCTTTTTATAAGTCCATTGTTGTTGGTCCCACTAACCCTTCTTGTAGTGCTACTACTTCTACTTCACCTTTGAGTGATGGTCTCACTAATGATTCCTCACTAATGGTGAAAAATGAGACCCTCAAGAAGGAGGTGAATGAGCTCACTCGTGCCTTAGGCAATGCCTATGGTGGAGATGCCCGCTTGTTAAAGTGCTTGGGTAGCCCAAGGTTTTCTCTCAACAAAGAGGGATTAGGCTATACCCCCAAGAAAGGCAAGATGGCCTTTGTCACTCCCAAAGCAAGCTTTGTGAAGGGCAATGGTCGGTTTTGCAATAGATGCAAGCAAGTTGGGCATATAGAGCAATATTGCAAGACTAATAAGAACAAGCAACCTAATGTATCATCAATTAGATTTGATTCTTGTTACATGCTTGTTAAGGGTGCCAATGGTGTGAAGGCTAAGTTCATTGGTACACCAATTGTGGGCCCAAAGAAGAAGGCCATTTGGGTACCAAAGACCTTGGTAACTAACCTTCAAGGACCCAAGCAAGTTTGGGTACCTAAAAGGAATTGATCTTCTTTTGTAGGTCAATTATAAAGCCAAAGGAAGACATTGGGTGCTTGATAGTGGGTGCACACAACACATGACCTATGATCCAAGACTGTTCAATTTAATCAATGAAAACAAGAGCAATGGGATTGATAGTATCACATTTGGTGACAATGGCAAAGGCAAGGTCAAAGGTCTTGGTAAGATAGCAATATCCAATGACTTGAGCATTTCCAATGTGCTACTAGTATAAAGCTTGAACTTCAACCTATTATCGGTAGCTCAATTGTATGATCTTGGTTTCAACTGCATATTTGGTGTGGATGATGTAGAGATCATAAGTGTAGATGGCTCTAACTTGATATTCAAAGGATTTAGATATAAGAATCTATACTTGGTTGATTTCAATGCTAGAGAAGCTCAATTGTCAACATGTTTGATCACTAAGTCTAGCATGGGTTGGTTATGGCATAGAAGGTTTGGTCATGTTGGAATAAAACAATTGAACAAGTTGATCAAGCATGACTTAGTTAGAGGGTTGAAAGATGTCACATTTGAGAAGGATAAGCTATGTAGTGCATGTCAAGCTAGAAAGCAAGTTGGCAACACACATCCTAAGAAAAACATGATGAGCACATCCAAGGCATTTGAGTTGGTGCACATGGACTTATTTGGACTAACCACATACACTAGCATTGGTGGAAACAAATATGGATTTGTGATTGTGGATGATTTCACTAGATACACATGGGTATTCTTTCTTGTTAACAAGAGTGATGTGTTTGCAACCTTCAAGACTTTCATCAAGAGAATTCATAATGAGTTTGAAACAACCATCAAGAGAGTTAGAAGTGACATTGGTAGTGAGTTCAAGAACACTAGAATTGATGAGTTGTGTGATGAATTTGGATCTAGACATCAATTCTCGGCCAAGTATACTCCACAATCAAATAGTCTTATTGAGAGGAAAAATAGAACACTCATTGACATGGCAAGATCAATGTTAAGTGAGTACAATGTGAGTCATTCATTTTGGGCCGAAGCAATCAACATGACTTGCTATTATAGCAACTGACTCTATTGTCACCCCATATGATGGAGAAGACACCTTATGAGCTATTGAATGGAAGAAAGCCCAACATAGCATACTTTTGGGTTTTTGGTTGTAAATGCTACATATTGAAGAAAGGCACTAGATTGAGCAAGTTTGAAAAGAAATGTGATGAAGGTTTCTTGCTTGGTTACTCCACTACTAGCAAGGCATATAGAGTTTGTAATTTGGCTCATGGTACTCTTGAGGAGGTTCATGATGTAGAATTTGATGAAACAATTGGTTCCCAAGAGGAAGATGAGAATCTAGATGATGTAAGAGGCACTCAATTGGTCAATGCAATGAAGAACATGGACATTGGTGATATAAGGCTTAGAGAGGTGATTGATGTTGAAGATAACAAGAATCAAGTGCTCTCTAACTCAAATGTGCAAGCTAGTGGTTCTCATGATCAAGTTCAAGCAAGTACTAGTGATGACAAAGTGCAAGATCAACAACAAGTGGCTAGTTCATCATCTCAACCAAGTGATCAATCAAATGCAAGCAATCAAGTGCAAGTGCTTCAACCAACCAATGTTGCAAGAGATCATCCATTGGACACTATCATTGGTGATATTTCAAGAGGTGTACAAACTAGATCAAGATTGGCTTTATTTTGTGAACACTTCTCATTTGTGTCATCCATTGAACCTAAGAAGATAGATGAAGCTTTGAAGGATGTTGATTGGGTCAATGCTATGCATGAAGAGCTAAACAACTTTAAGAGAAATCAAGTATGGGAGTTAGTTGAGAGGCCTATGGATCATAATGTAATTGGAACCAAGTGGGTCTTTGGGAACAAGCAAGATTAAGATGGGATAGTTGTAAGGAACAAAGCAAGATTAGTGGCTCAAGGTTACACTCAAGTTGAAGGCCTTGACTTTAGAGAAACATATGCCCTAGTTGCAAGATTGGAAGCAATTAGGATCTTGTTAGCCTATGCTTGTGCCCACAACATTAAACTCTATCAAATGGATGTGAAAAGTGCATTTCTCAATGGGTACATAAATGAGCTTGTGTATGTTGAGCAACCTCCTGGTTTTGAAGATGAAAAAAACCCAACCATGTTTACAAGTTGAGAAAGGCTTTGTATAGATTGAAACTAGAACCAAGAGCATGGTATGAGAGATTAAGGGATTTCCTACTCTCTAAGGGATTCAAGATGGGAAAGGTTGAGACCACTCTCTTCACCAAGAAGCATGGAAATGACTTGTTTGTATTGCAAATCTATGTTGATGATATCATATTTGGGTCAACAAACCAAGATTTTTGTGAGGAGTTTGGCAAGATGATGGCAAGTGAGTTGAGATGTTCATGATTGGAGAGCATAGTTACTTCCTTGGTCTTCAAATCAAGCAAATGAAGAATGGCACATTTGTGAGTCAAGGCAAATACATCAAAGACATGCTCAAGAAGTTTGGAATGGATGATGCTAAAGCTATTAGTACACCAATGGGTCAAATGGAAGCTTGGATAGTGATGCTAGTGGCAACATGGTGGATCAAAAGATGTATCAGTCTATGATTGGAAGCCTACTCTATGTGACCACATCAAGGCTAGATGTCATGTTTAGTGTATGCATGTGTGCAAGATTTCAAGCCTCACCAAGAGAAAGTCATTTGAAGCAACAGATAGAATATTGAGGTACTTGAAGCATACACAAAATGTTGGTTTGTGGTATCCCAAAGGAGCAAAGTTTGAGCTAGTTGGTTACTCTGACTCGGATTATGCAGGATGCAAAGTTGATAAAAAGAGCACATCAGGCACATGTCAACTATTAGGAAGATCACTTGTGTCTTGGTCATCAAAGAAGCAAAATAGTGTAGCACTTTCAACCATCGAAGCAGAGTACATTTCGGCCGGTAGTTGTTGTGCTCAATTACTTTGGATGAAGGCTACTTTGAATGACTTTGGAATCAAGTTCAAGAAAGTGCCATTGCTATGTGACAATGAGAGTGCAATCAAGTTAACCAACAATCTGGTTCAACATGCAAGAACAAAGCACATTGATGTTCACCATCATTTCATAAGAGATCACCAACAAAAAGGGGATATTTGCATTGAGAGTGTGGGCACTAAAGATCAACTTACCAATATCTTCACCAAGCCACTTGATGAAAAGAGGTTTTGCAAGCTAAGGAATGAATTGAACATACTTAACTTCTCAAATATGTGTTGATGCACCCCCGATTATATGACATGCCTCTCCTTTGAGTAATGGAAGGTAAAGTTGATTGACATTTCATTCATCCATTACTAAGGGCTTGTTTAGTGCATCTAGTCATTCCTATCACGTCCTAAGCTCAGTCATAAAAATCAAATGAATTTGATGGTTGTATGGTACCACTATTGCTTGTATGTTTGAAATGATCTAGTGGTAGCATATGACATGGTTTTGGGCTTGTAAACCTAGTGTTTGATCTAGAAAATGAGCTCTAAGTGTTTAACTCAATATGGTATAGGATAACCCTTATTTGGAGGTGTGAAGAAGCTTGTCCTTGGATCAAACCGAGTTTGGATGTATTGATAGCTGTGCGTTGCCTGCCATCGCACCTCAGGGTATGCGAACCTTCAGGGTTGCTCCTACCTACTCCTGGTTTGGTGTTTTGGAATGATGGCCCATTGGGAGGCCCCTTAATACTAGTTTACCGGTAAGTACTTTGGTTCACTATATTCTTTGAGGCAGTTACATATGATGAAATTATTAATGGCTTATTCATTATCGTGTTCAATGCAGCAATGGAACGGGCAGGATACACTCCCTACAGCTTTGTATATCTAGACAGAAGCAGAGTTAGTCAGAGGGAATGCGAGGCGCAAGTACAAGGAGTACATGGATAGTCTCAACGTCCTAACACAGCACCAGGTTACACTCTCTTTACTATCATACATGTGTCTTGTTTGATGTACACTACATGACAACCTAACTCAATTATGAAATGTTTAGGTGCATTGGTGTCCTTGGGATGATTCAGAGCTTGAGTACTATCTGAGTCCTGTCACTAGGAATGAGTCAAATGAGTATCACTGCAATGTCCTGCTTATTTTCTTCCATGTGGTCGAGATTCACTTACCCATCAGGGTTTGCTGGTAGTTTGGAAGAATGACAGGCTACCCACCATCGCTTTACTCCACCAACCAAGAATTGCATGGGTGTGTTATCGATTAATAACAAAGCTACAATTCAAAGGTGTCTGTGGTACAACTAACATCATTTTGTTGCAGGTATGACTGTAGGAAGAGGTACAAGACCAAGGATTGGTGCATAACACACAACGCATACATCCACTTGTGGCAGAACAGAGAATGGTAGCTAGTCCATGCGGGTCCGCCACAAGACCAGCACATCTTCGACGAGTATCTACGGTGGCTTCATAGGTCTATAAGGACACATATCAAGCCCCCATACACTAAGGAGGTGATTGATGAGGACTCAGAGGAAGATGTGATCGAAGATGTGTACGACATTGCCACTAGGGATGACACACAACTATAGAGAGCCCCGCTTCAAAGATATGTGGTAAGATACTCGAATGGTACAATTTGTTATCCCTTTGGTATTAAGTATGTGTACTAAAACTGTCCAACAACATTTTTGTACCCAGGCGACACAATTGTCAAGGATGTCCAACGAAGCAGCATTTTGGCTTCACTAGTCTAGAGGGCAAGGGACAGGCATTCTCGAGGCTTTTGTGGAGGTAAACATAAACTTGTCCATTCCAAAAATGTATCTTTAGTGTATATGCATTTGGGAAATGCACTGACTTTAATGTCTATTTATGCAGAAGGTGAAGCAGAGCTGCAGGAAGCTAGCTTAGAAGCTAAGCTCCATGGACACTCCTTGGGTGGAACCGCCACTCTCGGCGCGGTCCGGTGGCACATCTTCAGGCTCTTTGAGAACACCAGCCGACTCTTCTCAGCCGGTGATAGGTGCCACTTCCACTATGTGTACACCACCACATCATAGTGCTAGGAAGGACCCTATAAATGAGGACAACGATGACCCACTGGGCTTCCATAGACAGCACCACCAGTGGGACGATTGGCCGCAGGATGAGATCGCATGTCTCAGCTAGGTGGTGCCCCGCTTGGTATCTAAGGAGCCTCACAGGTAGTAACAAAGGTAGTTTCTTTAAATACGCAGGCTCCATGAACTAACGATCATAAAGATTATAAGTAATCGTGCATATCATATACTTGCAGGGTACAAGATGTATGCACTGGCAATGCGACCACACCAATGTTGGCTACACTCCCAATGTGTTGCCAACAAATCCGAAGAGACAAAGGCATCTGAGGGATCCTTACACTCCTGGGTCTTAGTTTGTTAGGTCGAACAAATATTGGTGTCCGAAACTTGTAGGCTTAGTTGGTTATGTTATGTCAAACTTATGTCAAACCAATGAAAATGGTATGTGGCAGCTTGTCAACTTGCGCATGGACTTTATTTATTTGCTTCATATTCCTTTCAATGCGTCACGACTACACTGCTAGTGAGATTAACTAGCAACTAGTTCAAGAACCAATAGTCCCAGCGTATCTCACCGCCGGTGGCTGGCGTCTTGACCCCGATCCTCCCGAGCTTGGTCATCGCCGCCACGAAATCCCAAAGAAGGCACCCTGGTTGGACATGCAGTAGTCGATCATGCTATGTGACCTCATGTTGGACTAGAGCACTTGCTCAGAGCCCGCTAGTGAGGGGTCTAGGAAGGCAAAGGCATTAGGGTTAGAGCTGCTGGTGCCGTTCAGCTACGACATGAAGCTGGGGTCCATGGTCAGAGCTACTGGTGCCATTCAGTTGCTTGAAAATTCTAGAGAAGAGATATGCACCTACTCAGTAAATAAGAATTCAACTTGGTTATCATCTAAGTAACTTGATATAATCATCAGCATAGAATCATTCACATTCTCATGTCATATCATTCACAATCCTTCTTATGCATCCATGATACTTACTTTATGCATATGCATGAATAGGTGTAGCGGAAGAAATCATGTTGGTGGAACTCGAAGCCGATCCACAAGAGGAGAACCAAGAAGCTCAGCACCAAGAAGCTCTAGGCAAAGGCGAGCCTAAAGTTGATCATCTCTAAGAGTGCCCAGACCACCAGCCAACCATGTTTATGAAAGGCAAGCCCCGGAGCTTTCTAACATCCTATGTGTTCTAATACCAACTTGAGTCCCTTTTATGTTAATGCATTAAGGACTAGGAGTTGATTGAAACCACTTCCTGCATATACTTTTCTTGTCCAAAAATATCTATCTTGAATCCTATGTAGGTCCAGGATTGACCTTTATGCTTAGCCATGCTTAGACCGGTAGAAGTCGGGTGATTTCCTATCACCTACGAGCTATAGGTGGTGACTTGATCACGGTTGGCTATATTGTGCTATCGTGGAACATAACCTGGTGATGGTGCACAATTGGAGACCAGGTGGAATGTTATATATTAGGTGTGGTGACTTATAGTGATTCTGTCTGTGTCGTTTAAAGACTTACCATTGGAGGCCCTCTTGCCATGTTGAACGTATGCCTCTCATGTAGTTGGATGGATAAGTCATTCTGACCGTGAAGCTGAGTAGCTCAACTCAGGCCAGGGACATGAGTAGTTAAAGTGCTCACCCTGGAAGTAGTAAGGATGTGTGTAGAGCCAATGGCATGGGTGCAAGGGTGGCTTTGAGTCCTGAGCCTCCTAGCAGATTGGTAGTATATTTGATGGTGCAGCTCTGGTCTTACCCACGATTTGGACCTAAGTTGAACCAAAGGTGACCCGATGCGACCCTGATGGGGGGAGTATGGTTGTGTGTTAGGAATACCTCCCCAGCTAGGTAGGAATCGAATTGAATCACCATCTCTCCTAGATAGTGAGAACTTGACATGAGCCCCCTTCATCGTAGTAACTAATGAAAGTGTTGGTTATGTGGGTTATGAAAATGCTCAATTTGATATGGTTACTATTGGGATAATTTAATGGTACACCACATGTTTGGCATAGGATAGATGCTAATCTAGAATGGAATAGGAATACTAAACTTGTTATTCAAAAGTTAAATTATACTAGATAAATATTGGCTTGTAGGAAAAGGATGTCAACCAGCTCCACTTATAAGCCTTGCATGATCCTTGGTGTCTCTTATTTTTGGTTTGTGATGGGTAAGTCTAGCTGAGTACCTTCTCGTACTCAGGGTTTATTTCCCTATTGTTGTAGATAACATGATGTACCATGGCTACTGTAAGCACTACTTTGCTCCTACAATGGATGAGGAATAGGACCATGGGCATGGTCATTCTATCTATCATCTCACCCTTGTGCTTTCGTTGGAGATGACTGTGAAAACTGGCTATGTATCTAAACTACTATTGATGTCATTCAGAACTATGTTGCTTCCGCTGCTGTTAAACTGATGTTATAATAACTATGTTGGAACTCTGATGTATGACAAACTATTTGTGAACTTGTTGTAACATGTGGCTTGTATGTTGAATCATGTATGATCTTGGCTTGTTTGTTGGTTGATTCAAGATCCTTCGTGATACTTAGTGGCCTACCAGATTTATATGGGCTCAAGTGTGATGGTTTGACTGCCTCGGTTGTTGCTATTGTACTTGTACTCTTATGAATTGGACGATTCTATTATAGCTCTTATCAGAGCAGAATTCAACACTAAACTTGTCATATGTGTAATTAAAACAAAGTTTTTTGTTTTATAAACTTAATTTCTACAACTATAGTAATATGTTTAGAGTGTTGAAGATTGAACTTAAAACTATAGTGTGCTAGTGGTCGTCTCCTTTATGCCCAGTTAAGGACTATTAGGTGGCTATTTAAGTACTAACACGGGGGTTTTTACTCTCGTCATCCATATGACATGCTATTGTATGGATGCCACTCACTTGAGTGGTAATATATGGATCAAATGCCTCTATGCCAGGTAAGAAGGTAAGTTGATGAGTGGCATGACCGCAAGAAGTGAGCGTGCGATCGGACAGAGCTAGCTATGATACGGTTGTATATGCATGCTTGCATGTGTGTATGGTGCGTATTTAATTGTGGGTAGTGTAATTGATCATCATGTAGCTACCGCAAGAAGTAGCTTTAGTGTAATTGTGGGTAGTGCTTGCATGTATGGATGCCACTCACTTGAGTGGTAATATATGGATCAGGCTTGAGGACATACCTAAGATGACTTTTTCCACTAGGTATGGCCTTTATGAGTATTTAGTCATGTCCTTCGGGTTGACTAATGCTCTTGCCTATTTCATGTATTTGATGTACTTGGTATTCATGCCCGAGCTTGATAAGTTTTTGGTCGTGTTTATCAATGATATCCTGATCTATTCCCAGAATGCAGAAGATCACGCAAAGCACTTGAGAGTGGTGTTGTCTAGGCTGAGAGAGCATAAGTTATATGCTAAATTTAGTAAATTGAATTTTGGTTGAGGAAAGTACCTTTCCTAGGCCATGTTTTATCTGAAGATGGAATCTTGGTGGACCCATCCAAGGTGTATGAGGTTCTTGATTGGAAAACCCCAACCTCCATTCATGAGGTTTGGAGTTTTCTTGGCTTTGTAGGATATTACCATTGGTTTATTCCGGATTTCTCCAAAATTGCCAAG
Organism: Miscanthus floridulus; assembly: GCF_019320115.1. Taxonomy (NCBI): domain Eukaryota; kingdom Viridiplantae; phylum Streptophyta; class Magnoliopsida; order Poales; family Poaceae; genus Miscanthus; species Miscanthus floridulus. The sequence continues at coordinate 65,078,091 of NC_089598.1, read as the reverse complement.
CCCATGACTAGGTTGCTTTAGAAGGATGTGAAATTTGTATGGACACCGAAGTGTGAGGTAGCTCTTCACACTTTATGAACATTGCTAACTACTGCTCCTGTTTTAGCATAGCCTGACATTGAGAAACCTTTTGACGTGTTCTGCGACGCATCAGGTATCGGTTTGGGGTGTGTTCTAATGTAGGAAGGGCGAGTCATTGCTTATGCCTCACGGCAACTAAGAAAGCATGAAGTTAATTATCCAACCCATGATTTAGAATTAGCAGCAGTTGTCCATGCTCTTAAAATTTGGAGACATTACCTGCTTGGTAATGTTTGCCTTATCTACACCGATCACAAGAGCCTCAAGTATATTTTCACCCAACCTAAATTGAACATGAGGCAAAGAAGATGGTTGGAATTAATCAAAGATTACAACCTAGAAGTACATTATCATATAGGAAAAACCAATGTGGTTGCAGACGCCTTAAGCTAGAAGTATCAGTGTAATCCCTTGTTGGAAGATTGTTTCAACTTATTGCATCCGGCAGTCTTACACAATATCACTGTTACTTGCTCTCTTGAGTCTAAAATCATTGAGCTCCAAAAGACCGATGAGGGCATATTCCATATCAAAATAAAGATGAAAGAGTAAGAAACCAAACATTTTTGGCTGGATGTGAGGGGTATGCTGTGGTTTAAGGATCGACTTGTAGTGCTGAAAGATAGAGAATTGAGAAACCAAATTCTAGAGGAACTACACTCTTTCGATTTGTCCATTCACCTTGGTAGCAGTAAAATGTACCAAGATCTGAAAACACGCTTCTAGTGGACAAAAATGAAGAAAGAAATTGCAGCATTTGTTGCTAGATTCAATAATTGTTGTCGGGTCAAGGCCATCCATTTGAAGCCAACTGGACTACTTCAGCCACTGTCTATCCCAAGTTGGAAGTGGGATGACATTAGTATGGATTTTATAGTTGGGCTTCCAACCACTAAAAAGGGTCATGATTCCATATGGGTAATTGTTGACCGCTTGACTAAATCTGCACATTTCCTCCCTGTTAACGAAAGATATCGACCCCATCAGTATGTAGAGTTGTATATTGCCCAAATCATATGATTGCATGGTGTGCCTAAAAGTATTATGTTAGATCGAGGACCGCAGTTTGTTAATCATTTTTGGGAACATCTGCATAAGTAGCTAGGTACCCAATTGATCTGTAGCTCTACTTACCACCCTTAGACAGCTGGTTAGACCGAGTGAGTGAATCAGATTCTAGAGGATATGTTGAGAGCTTGTGTGATTTCTTCTATGGGTTCATAGGAGAAATGGCTACCTTTGGCCGAATTCTCCTACAACAATAGCTATCAAGAAAGCATCAAGATGGCTCCTTTTGAAGCTTTGTATGGTCAAAAGTGTAGAACTCCTCTGAATTGGATTAAGCTTAATGAAAGAAGGTATTATGGGATTGACTTTGTCACAGAAGCTAAAGAACAAGTTTGAATTATTCAACAACATATTGAAGCTGCTCAATCGAGACAGAAGAGTTATGCAGATAAAAGGAGAAGTCCCATTGCATTTGAAGTTGGGGATTTTGTATATCTAAAGGTGTCTCCCATGAAGAAAGTGCAAAGGTTTGGTGTGAAGCGAAAGCTTACACCTAGATATGTAGGCCCATACAATATCATTGGACAAAGGGGACCAGTAGCCTACAAACTATAGTTACCTCCGAAAATGAGAGCTATATTCAATGTTTTCCATGTCTCCCAACTCAAGAAATGTCTTTGTGTGCCCAAAGAAGCTATTGAACCCTCTAGTGTCAAGATCTAGTTGGATTTAACCTATGAAGAAAGACCTATTCGAGTGCTTGAGACAATGGAAAGAGTGACCCATAGCAAAGTCATTCAATTCTACAAGGTGGTATGTAATAACCATAGTGAGCAAGATGTTACATGGGAGCGAGAGGATTATCTTCATGAGGTCTATCTGGTTTTCTACAAGAGATGGTTAGTCTTGCAAATCTCAGGACAAGTTTTCTACAAGCATCATTGATCATTCATGAGCATGAGCATCCCAAATTTTATCTCTATGATTGCTTATATCACATGTTTTGTTACTAAATGCTTTACATATGCTAGGGTTTGCATGTGACCAATGTATAAAATGTTTGTGGGACCCAAAAAGTACATTTAACATGTTTAGAATGTCATTTGGAACAACTTTGGTATTCATGACTTGGACCCAATTGGCCTCGAAGTCATGGTTATAGTGTGACCTAAGTAGAACTATATCATAGAGTGTTTGCATGGCAGTGCACCCTTAAGTAAAGTTGTAGTACTTGACTTGAGTAACAACTTTTATATTTGGGTCAAGACCTAATTCGGTGCATAGCATGCACAAAAATAGTCCACAAGTAGCCTTGAAATGCTGTTGCCACACTTTGAAAATTTGGCTGTTAATTGTAGTTTAAGTTTCAATGTACCCTACTTTGAAGCTTTGCAATTTGAAAACCATGGCGAATTAGAGGAAACTTTCTAAATCAAAGTTGTAGATCTCGTGTAGCTCTACAATCCTTGTTAAAAAAGTTTTTGCAAAGGACGAATGGTTTAGGAGTAACGATTGCATGAAGTCGCTCTATCAGCCGTGTTCTTCAGGGCCTGATGCTGTTTTGATGCCGGTGTTAGTGGCTGATCGGGGGTAGGCCAGGCATGCCATGTGGTGGGCGTACACTGGTGCTAGCATGGCCAGTTAGGCCAGCACAGGGAGGAAAGGCGTGCGCCTTTGTTGCTCGCCCCATTTTGCTCTCGCTCCTTGCTATCTCTCGTCCACGCTAGAGCATAATGGGACACCGCGCCATCATCGTCACTCCGCCATGCCCGCTTGCAGCCATCATTGCACCACCACCCAATCCAGCTCACCAGCAGCTCTGCCATTATCACCTCTTCCACCCTGACCTAGTAGCCCCACTTGCTAAGCCAAGGTAAGGGCGCATTTTGCTTCGCCGCCAAGCACTCGGCTCGTCGTAGCCACGCCATTCCACCACACCTCCTGTCCTCCTCTTCTCTAGTTTGTTGCCGCTTTGTGGTCCATATGCTTAGGTAGGAACTAGGTTAGATGCTACATGTGGGTCCTACTGACCAGCGGCTCCATCTGTCAGTCTGTGTATTATTTGATTTTCTGATTTGTTTTCACAGATTTGAATGCAGGTTTCATAAATTCATATCTCAAGCTAGGAGTGTCCAATTTTGGTGAACCAAATTTTGTTGGGTTCCTCATGAAATGTAGTATTTGATAAAATATGAAATGCACTGTTTCTGATATTTTTCTAGGAGAATTAAATGGAGCTAAATAAGTGCTTTTAAATTGTTTACAATCTTGTAAAATACATAACTTGAGCTAGGGAAGTGATAAAATTGTGATTCCAATTTTTCTAATCTTGTGTTGACATGGTATAGCTAGGAAAAATACTAAACTTGTAGTAAACTTGATTGGAGGAAGGTATTTATATTTATCTTTTAATAGATGGTGTTTTCTGAGGAAATTCATAAGGGTAAAAATAAGTAACATATTGCCATGCAAATTTTTGTAAAGTGTTAACGGGTTTTAGGGAAGCTAAGAAAATATGAAATATGTTTCTTGACACTTTTCAATAGGCTAAACAATTTTTGCTAAAATAAACCTAAGCAACTTGTCATTTTTGTATAGAGGGCTATACTAATGCAATTGGCATGAAATTTGTACAGTATACTTTTTGGGGTCATATGTATGCCACTGTAATTTTCTATGAATTTATGGAGCACTAGAAATATTTATTTCATAAATCACCTTATTATATGAAGAAATTAATAAAGGTATCTAAATACATTAGTTTGGAATAAACATAATGTTTTCTGTAGTCCTTGTGATGCATGTGATCTACTAATAATGGTAGTTGTGCTTGAAGTTGATTGGTTATAAGCAGCTACTTAATTATTGCTTTATAGTTCCGCTAGATGGCTGTAGGAGTAGTTTCTGTTGTATTGATAAATTCATTATGATAATTACATTTCTTGTGAAACTTTTTATTAACAAAGTTGTAGATAACTTACTTATATTACTTGTGTCAAATTTTCATGGTAATAGACTAAATGGTTTGGGATTATAACTGTTAGAAGTCTGCTATGAGAATTTGCTTGTCTACTGGATAGATCTAGATGATTGAATTGTTTAACCTAGATAGCTATTAAATCATCTTGTGATGACTAAATAAAAGTTGTAGGAAATTTTATGAGCTTTCTAGAAAGTCCTATATCGCAGCAATTGGTTGAGTAAAACTCTAGTTATGATCTAAACTTGTAGCTGTTGTGTCATGTTCCAGAAATGGACTTAGTGTGGATTCTTGAAAATTCTAGAGAAGAGATATGCACCTACTCAGTAAATAAGAATTCAACTTGGTTATCATCTAAGTAACTTGATATAATCATCAACATAGAATCATTCACATTCTTGTGTCATATCATTCACAATCCTTCTTATGCATCCATGATACTTACTTTATGCATATGCATGCAATAGGTGCAGTGGAAGAAATCACGTTGGTGTAACTCAAAGCTGATCCACAAGTAGAGAACTATGAAGCTCAGCACCAAGAAGCTCTAGGCAAAGGCAAGGCCTAAAGTTGATCATCTCCAAGAGTGTCCTGACCACCAGTCGACCATGTTTATGAAAGGTAAGCCCCGAAGCATTCTAACATCCTATGTGTTCTAATACCAACTTGAGTCCCTTTTATGTTAATGCATTAAGTACTAGGAGTTGATTGAAACCACTTGCTGCATATACTTTTCTTGTCTAGAAATATCTATCTTGAATCCTATGTAGGTCTAGGATCGACCATTATGCTTAGCCATGCTTAGACTAGTAGAAGTCAGGTGATTTCCTATCACCTACGAGCTATAGGTGGTGACTTGATCACGGTTGGCTATATTGTGCTATCGTGGAACATAACCTGGTGATGTTGAACAATTGGAGACTAGGTGAAATCTTATAGGTTAGGTGTGGTGACTTATAGTGATTTCATTTGTGTCATTTAAGGACCGACCGTTGGAGGCCCTCTTGTCATGTTGAATGCATGCCTCTCACATAGTTGGCTGGATAAGTCGTTTCGACTGTGAAGCCAAGTAGCTCAACTTAGGCTGAGGACATGAGTAGTTAAATTGTGCACCCTAGAGGCAGTAAGGATGTGTGGAGAGCCAATGGCGTGAGTCCAAGGGCATGTTAGAGTCCCGAGCCTCCTAGTAGATTGGTAGTATCTGTGAGGGTGCGGTGCTAGTCTTACCCATGATTTGGACCTGAGTTGTACCAATGGTGACCTATGCGACCCTAATGGGAGGAGTATGGGTGTGTGTTAGGAATGATTCCCCACCTAGGTAGGAATCGATTTGAATTGTCGTCTCTCCTGAATAGAGAACTTGACCTGAGCCCCCTTCATCATTGTAATTGATGAAAGTGTTGGTTATGTGGGTTATGAAAATGCTCAACTTGATATGGTTACTATTGTGATAATTTACTGGTACACCACATGTTTGGCATAGGATAGATGCTATTCTCGAATGGAATAGGAATAATAAACTTGTTATTCAAAAGCTAAAAGATACTAGATAAATCTTGGCTAGTAGGCAAAGGATGTCAACCAGCTCCACTTATAAGCCTTGCATGATCCTTGGTGTCTCTTATTTTTGGTTTATGATGGGTAAGTCTAGCTGAGTACCTTCTCATACTCAGGATTTATTTCCCTATTATTGCAGATAACGTGATGTACCACAGCTACTGTAAGCACTGCTTTGCTCCTATAGTGGATGACAAATAGGACTGTCGGCATGGTCATTCTATCAATCATCTAACCCTTGTGCTTTTGTTGGAGATGACTATGAAAACTAGCTATGTTCTAAAGTAATGTTGATGTCATTCAGAACTATGTTGCTTCTGCTACTGTTAAACTGATGTTGTAATAACTATGTTGGAACTCCGATGTATGACAAATATTTGTGAACTTGTTGTAACATGTGGCTTGTATGTTGAATCATGTACGATCTTGGCTTCTATGTTGCTTGATTTGAGATCCTTCATGATACTCGATGGACTATCGGATTTATATGGGCTCAAGTGTGATGGTTTGACTGCCTTAGTGGTTGCTATTGTACTTGTGCTCTTATGAATAAAATGGTTCTATTACAAGGTCTATGGCCGATCTAAGCTATTGCTGGAGGTGTCACCGCTGCTCCCCGCTGCCTATGGGGTGTGAGCATCGGAGCACCCCCAGTTGGCAGTGGCCATCATATAGGATGATTGGGAGAGCATGACGTAGTGCCAAGAGGCTGAACTCTTAGCCTGCTGCTCAAGGGCAATGTGGAGGAGCCGCTTTGCCTCATTTAGCTGCTCATTAGTCTTCGGGTCCAGCGTGTCAGAGATGTCTTATAAGTGGCAGGTGGTGGCTGCCTTGTTGTACACCGTGTGGAGGAAACAGAGGCCGCTGGGAGCCCCCATGCGAGCGTTGTCATCATCAAGAGGGTGCAGGGCTTGTTGCCATGCAAAGTCCTACCTTTGGCGCTTAAGCTCTGCCTCGATAGCTTCTAGGTCCACCTGCCAAGCGCGCAAGTGGTCTGCCTTCTCCTAAAGGTAGGCCGTGTGGCTATAGGAACTCTAGTCCAATGCCATGAGCCTGGGTGCCTCCTCAACAAGATCATTGCCATCGATGTGGTAGCACATGCATGGTGGGGCATCGTAGTCAATGTCTTAGAAGTCGTACTCCGGTCTATTCCCTAAGAGGACCTCGAGGAAGGCGCAGAGTGAGGGGACACCGCCATGTTCTGTATCTTGAAAGGTAGGTCTAGGAGGTAGTACCAGAAGCGATCAAGCGGTAGGAGCACCTCACCAGTGGTGATCTGGTGGTGGATGTTGGCTAGCATGTAGAGTATCTGGCAGCGGTCTAACATGGTGGGGTTTGGGCCTATACCGCATTAGATCTGATGGGCCAAAACCTTGAGATTTGATCCCAAGAGCCCTAGCAGAGGGGGCAACGCTGGGGCTCATTGCCCACTGGCGTAGCCTTGTGGAGTGGACGAAGCTCGTTGTAGCAGTCGGTGATACAGACCTAGCTCCCAAAGTTTAGGACCTAGCCCAGAGTGAAGGCGCTGGCCACAATAGAGAACTCATCGGGGGAGCAGACACTGCCATCTAGGGTGGTGCCACTTGCTTCGGCAATGAGATGGGTGGCTCTAGCCACCGTGGAGCTAGAATCACACTTGACACTGCCCCTACCTAGCGTGCCAGCTGTCATGGGGTTGAAACCATGACAAACATGTTGTTTGAGATAGTGTCAGAGTATGGGGTTTCTAGTGGCTTGGGTGGACTCAGGAACACAAGAATTACGTAGAGAAAACGCAACGGTTTACCCTAGTTTGGGTCAATTTGGTCCCTATGTCCAGCAGCTGATGATCGTTATACTCAAGAGTACCCAAAATCTAGGGGGCTACAACAAAGTGTAAAGGAAGAAAATTTGGTAGGGGGTTAGCTCGGTGCTAATCCTAAGGTTGAATTGCTGCCGGTGGAGTCTCCCCTCGTCGGAGAGGGAGGAGACAGTGGGATGTAGTGGAGGAGGGTCTCTCGATGTCCCACTTTGAGTTGCCTTGCTCTTGGTGTAGAGCAGAGCTGGATGGAATGGAATGGAGTGTTTGGTGATCAAACCCAGATCCTCCCCCTCTAGGTCTGACCTTGTCCCATATATAATGAGATAGGTTGGGTACAAGGTGATTTAAGGGTTCTAGTCTATGGTTTACATGTGTCAAAGTCTAGGAGGGGCTTGTAGTGGTGCACCATGGACTATCGAGGTGTCTTAGAGCCAAAGAAACCTGGGCATTGTCCGCTGCTCTGTTCTGACACTCTACGTGTCAGAGGGTGTCGCTTAGTGTGGGGGTATTAACCCCTATACCCTTACGGCTAAGCTTGGGCTGGCCCGGATCGATGGGTTCGGTCCACTCGAAAGACGACGTGCGGCCCAGTTAACCTGATCAGAGTCCCGCGCAAGGAATCAAGACGGATTTGGCAACCAAGCAGGATCCTGGTCGGTTAGAATAGGAATCCTTATCTAGCTGCATATGGCAATTATAACTGACTAGGATTAGTTTCCAGATCTGTAACCCTGCCCCCCGGACTATATAAGGTGGGCAGGGGACCCCTCTAAAAAACATCTATTATTGACATACAACAATACAAATCAGACGTAGGACGTAGGTATTACGCCTTCTTGGCGGCCGAACCTGGATAAAACCTCGTGTTTGTCTTGCGTCACTGTCTTGTTTGGGGCTTGCGCATCTATCTGCCGATAATCTACTACCTTGGGCATACCCCTAGGTAGACTACCGACCTTATTTCATCGACAGTGGCGTGCCAGGTAGGGGGTGTGCATACTGCTCTCCAAGCAAACAAGATGGTCATCATCTCCGGCTCCATGGCTACACCTAATGGCCTCACATTCACCGTCGGCCAGATCACCTAGACCACCGGCTCTGACGACTCCATCGCCATGACCATGGAGGAGGCGTGGATTCAACCTGCACCGACTACTACTTCACCTGCATCGTCTACGGCTCCGACCACGGTGAACACAGCTCCAACCACGGTGAACATAGCTCCGACCATAGCGAACACGGCTCCGACCACGGTGAACACGGCTCCAACCACGATGGATATGGCTCCGACCACGATGGATCTGGCTCTGACCATGGTACATCTGGCTCTGACCACACCTACAGCCACGCCGACAACCCGTCATCCGCTTCCCCGCTACAGGGGGAAGTAGATCGACAACACCGACCTGCTCGACTCCATCGATCGGGTCGGCATCAAACTCGCTGAAACCCTAGCTCTAGTAAGTACGATTCAAAGCCAACCTAATGAGCAGGTAACCGCGCTCTACAACAGATCTAGCCGACTAGCTCGGACCAGTCGTCCTGCACGACTTGGAACAAATCTTGTGGTTGTATCTACTCCTAAGGGGCACTTCGCTCGTCGCTAGCCAGCCTTTGCGATGGGTCTCCGACTCTATGAGTACAAAGCCTCGACGGAGAACCACCAGGTCCAGCCCTATGGCCTGCAAAACACTACCTCCAGCTACGCGTACAACCTACAACGCCGCTCGGATCTGTGTCCTATACACCGATCTCGGCCAAAGCCATGCAACCTCATCAACATGGTCTGGATTGAAGATTATCAAGAAGGATCCGTCCACACAGTCCGAGAGGGTGACTCTAGCTCCCCATCCAGCATCGCATCCAACGCATCTATCAACACCGAGCTTCAGCGTCATGAAGATGAAGGCGTCAAATACGATCTGGATCTACCAGACCACGCCCCGGGTTTCCCCCAATTTCCGTCTTTCCCGCCAAGACGAGGGGATTTGATCCATGTTGTCAGCAATGACGAGCCGCCAGTAGTTGGCGAAATAGAACAAGAAAAGACTGCATGCGAAGCACGCAATATTGACCGGTTTAATCGCCAGCAAATCGAAGCTGAAGTAGACCAGGAGGCACGACGCATAAGGGTCCAGCCACATGACCTCAACAATGCCTTCGACAAGGTGGGGGACAAACAAGTCTTCAAGACCCCAAGTGCCAATGTAGCCATTGCCATGGCGACAATGCAGCGGCTGCCCAACACTCCCGAGACCCAAGCAGCCCATGATGACATACAAGCTTATCTAACGGCTGCTATGGCTTAGACCGCAGAGATGAATCAAGCCCAGGCTCCATCCGTTTCCATCGAATCAAGCCACAGCCACCAATACCCAAGTCGCTCACAGCCACTCAACGAACGTGGCTCGCGCAACAACGACCCACCGGATAACCGTCATGGCAGAAACGGTGGTCATGATGGTGGTTAGGACAACAACCACCGCTGGGGGGATAACCGCCACGACATTCGAGGTGACAACCACCGAGATAACCGCGACAATCGTCGTGATAACCACAGTCACAGAGCTAATCCAGATGGCAATCGAGATCGCCGTGATGGCAATAATGATCTCCGCCATTACCTCGGTGGACGCGATCTACGTGCTCACATCAACCAGAGAGCTGACGATCGAGCATCCTATGAAAGCCACCGATGTATGGAGTATGACACCACCCATGGCCCACCGGGTCTGAAGCAGTTCACTCCACACCTTCGCCAAGTCATATGGCCCAAGAATTTCAAACTCGAGAAACTTCAGAAGTACGACGGCAAGGAAAACCCTGAATTATGGGTCATGCTCTATGAAACTGCATGCCGATCAGCCATGGCTGATGAGCACGTCATGTCTAACTACTTCCCAGTCGCTGTTGGTCATGCAGGTCACCAATGGCTGGTTAGCTTGCCGGCGAACTATTTTGATTCTTGGCAGGAGCTCAAGCAGGCCTTCATCGACAATTTCATCGCTACTTGTGAACAACCCGGCAACAAGTACGATCTGTAATGGATCCGAGATCGGAAAGATGAACCACTGCGCGAGTACATTTGGCGTTTCTCGGAGATGCGCATCAAGGTCCCATCAATCTCCAACAATGAAGTAATCGAGGCTTTCGTCACTGGCCTCCGCTTCCACGACGCCCTAAGAGACAAGCTCCTCCAGAAGAGACCTAAATCAGTCACAACGCTCTTGGCCACTGCTAAGAAATATGCGGACGCTGATGACGCTAAAAAAGATAATTGTTGAAGAAGTAGCAAGGGTTCCACGCTCCAACCACCCTCCACACCGCGATGATTACCGCGGCAATCGTGGTCGGAACGACAATTTTGACCGCCGCAACCAGCGCAACGACTCCCGCGACCACCGTGACCAACGTAATCAACAGCGCAACCGCCGTGACGATTATAGGAGCAAGCGTGCTCAGGAAGACGATGGCGAGGTCAATACCATGAAAAAGGGCGGCGGATGTCGTAACTACGAGGACGACTACGCCAAAGCATTGAAGGGGCCCTGCCAGCTCCATCCTAAGTCGAACCACACCATAGAGAATTACCACGTCCTCAAGACTATCTACACGTGTCAATAGGCTCTGGATACGTCCGACAAGCCTAACGACGCAGGGGAACAGCGCAACGAGGACAACGACGACGATGATGCAGACCCTCGTCATAAATACGTCAAGCCAACTGATCGCGTGCATGCCATCATCGGCGGCAAGGTGTCCATTAAGACCAAATGAGAACGCAAGCTGCTCGCCCGTGCTTGCTTGAACATGGCAAACACCGACAACCTTCTCACCGATCCGCAGCTTCCTCCATGGTCTCACCGTGAAATCTACTTCAGCAGGAAGGACCAATGGGCCGCCATACCTGAGCCAAGGCGTTTTCCCCTAGTCCTTGATCCTTGTATCAACAAGGTTCAGTTCGATAGGGTACTGATCGACGGCGGTAGCTCCATTGATATACTGTTCAAGAACAGCCTGCCCGCCCTGAAAATATCCAAGGTGGACCTGAAGCCGTACGAGGCGTAGTTCTGGGGCGTTCTCCCCGGATAGAGCTCTACACCTCTCGGGCAGATCACGCTACCTGTGCAATTCGGGACTCCGGACCACTTCTGCACCGACTACGTCAACTTCGTGGTCGCTGACTTCGATGGCACCTACCATGCTATTCTTGGTCGACCAAACACTAACCAAACTCTAAATCCATAATCGACCAAACACTAACCAAACTCTAACCAACTCGATAAGGTAACTCGATGATGACAGTGCACTGGAGGCATCCGATGCCCCTCCTTGGGCCTCCCTTGGCCCGTTTGCTCTTGGCTAGGGAGCCCTATCAGGCATATGACAACACTCCAACATTCACAAGTGCATGTGAAGCTTGGAATAGCTTGGATGCAGATGTCATATCAAGGCAATGACCCATCTTAGTCCTTAACTTTACTCAAGGACGAGCAAAGGACTAAGTGTGGGGGAGTTTGTTGGCGGTCCTTAACTCATATTTTCAACCACCAATCTTTGCATAAAATCCTAGCATGTAGACACCAAACCTAGAAATAGGTCTTTAGAACTAACACTTTCCACAAGTTTTGGTGTTTGATCTATAGAAGGACATGTTGGAATTACACAAGAAATATACCTAAAGTATACAAGAAGTACAACAATACAAATACCCGACATGAGCCAAATGGGACAGAGGCCCACAACCAAGGAAATTATGGCCTAGAACAAGAGGAGAACAATCCCAAAATCCAACCAAACCAACTCAACTCTATGCAACACCACCATGGGCTAAGTCCAGGAGATCACAAGGGGTAGCCCAACAAAATTGGACTCAAGGTGGCCCACCTAGGGTGTGGCCGCACCCATGGTGCGGAAGCACCGCTGGTGTCATGCCTCAGGCCCAACCTTGCTAGGTCAGTTCATACCGCCTCTCCAAGGATGGTTCATAGAGTGGTGGCCAAGTTCAATGTACCTAGAACATCAGTTTGCACTTTCCATGAGGAGAGGAAGCACCTTTCAAAGACCCACCCTCCTCTCCACCTATAAAAGAAGGCCATCCCCTCCTCATTTTTACAACACCTCAAGGCAAAAGCTACACCACAAGAGTATCACTCCAAAGGGCTTAGACCCTAGCTAGCTAGTACACTTGGCTTAGGAGAGTATGTGGAAGTGTTGAGCTTGTTGGTGTCTCCCCAAGCTTGTACCTCGATGAACACTTATGCCTCAAGGGAGCTTTCTTCTAAAGTGAATGTTCATGGTTCTTGTGGCATTTAGTCCTTTGAGTAGTTAAGCTCTATTCATAGTTGTTTACGGGTTCGTCATCCGTCCCTGTGGTGGATGCTCTAGTAGTGGGCCTTGATAAAGATGAATAACCTTACGCGGACACTAGAGTAGTATTCAACAGCGTAGACGTTGTGTCTAGACTAGAGGCTACCTTCATTTGCCTCATGCTCCTTGGTTGAGGGGTGGGCAATAGGTGGTGACAACCCTGTCCGTCTCTTTGTAATCCCCCATGTATGGGCATAGTGTAGAGCCATAGGCTAGCCTTGCCTGGTAGACTAGGTGTGACCCGGTGCCTGAAGTAAGCAAGTAGGAGTAAAGTTTATCTATCCTTAGATGCTAAAGCCATAGGAATCCATTTGTATCCTATCTAGCTTTACTCTTGTGTTGTCCTTGGATGACTTATCTAGAAGAAATACCTCCATTCCCTGTGAAAATATGATACCCTGAATACTTTCGGGTGAAAGCAGCAACGGTAATTCCATATGCTTGTGGATTAACTTCTGTAGACGTCAAAAAATATCAATAGTGTTCCAAATCATGGGAATATCACTTCATGGAACATCTTATTGGCATGCTTGGAATCAATAGCTCGACATGGTAATGCTTCTACCCATTTGGACACATAGTCCACCACCACCAAGATGTATTCGACATCTCTAGACTTTTGTAACACCTTGGGTGTTAAGCTTGCATTTAACCTTGGCATTGCATGAGCACAAGCATCATTGATCATTCATGAGCATGAGTATTTCAAATATAATCTCTATGTTTGCTTATATTGCATGTGTTGTCTCCAAAATGCTTTACATACACTAGGGTTTATATGTAACCAATATATAAAATGTGTGTGCAACCTTAGGAATACCTTAAACATGTTTAGAATGTCACTAGGAACAACTTTGGTATTCATGACTAAGGCTAGTTTGGTCTCTAAGTCATAGCTATAGTGTAAATCATCATTTTCAAGTTGTATGTTTGACTGGAGTTGAACATCACTTTAGATTCTTTGCATGTCTGTGTACCCTAAAACAAAGTTGTAGAACTGAAGTAGTGCAACAACTTTTATTTTTGGGTCATAGGCTAGTTCAGCTCTAAACATGCTTGAATTCGGATCACAAAAATCAATTCAGTGCTGTTTTTCAAACTTAGGAATTTTTCTAAGTCATTGAGTTTACAGTTTTGTCGTGGCTGACTTTGTGATGATTTAACTCCAAAATCATTGCGAATTAGGAGATAATTTCTAAAGCAATGTTGTAGCCCTTACATAGCTCTACAAATTTTGTTTTAACATCATGCACCAATTCATCGTGGATTAAGCGCAATACCATCGTCATTTTGCTCTGTTAGTCGCTGATGCTGAGCCTGATGACCATCGCGGTCAGGCCATGGGTGGCCGACCGGGCGCAGTGCATGGCCATTGCTGGCTGGCGTCAGGCCCCCATCGTGGCCAGTTGGTGGGTGATAACAGAGAAGATGCGCTACCCATTTTGCTCACTCCCTTGCGCTCCCTCCGTCTCCACTACTCTCTCTCGCATGCACAGCGGTTGCACTGAGCGCCGTCGCATTACCGCCACGTAACTCCTCTACCGCCCAGCCATTCCTTGATTGCTTGCGCACATAGATGCGCCTTGCTTTGCTCTATGCCCTTGTCATGTTTGTAGCCCCATTCGAGCCATGGTGAGGGTAGAAATCGCCGTTCTTGACCTCACCAGGATCTCGGCTTCCATGGCCGCCTTCAAGGCGAGCTCGCCGCTACTCAGCTCCTTTGCGCATTCCTTCTTCTTCTTCATGTTAGATCTTGGTTAGGGTGTGTCCTAGCTTCTGCCATGATGCTACAGCAAATTGTTACCATGCCGATGCGGAACACGATGCACAGCGCCGCCATGCTCTAGCCACAGCACCACCGCGCATGCGGATAGACCTCGTTGGCATGTCCCACCTAACCTAGGTAGCTTTAGTAGGTTTGCATAGACACCGTGGAGCCCATGCGCTTCTCACCGGGCCTTGCCGTGGCCCATAGTGGTAGGCGTACCTCCACGCAGTGCCCTGTGCCACCATGGTCGGCGACAAGCATGCTCCGGTGCGTCCGTGCTGCCACCACCAGTACCAGTCGACGCGAATAAGTGAGGAGAGCACGAAGGTGGGGTCAGTTTCACAAGAGAGTTCGCCGTTGGCAAGCTAGCGCCGGTCAAACCTGTGCCCCTATTTCAGTTCACTGATAGTGGGGTCCGCTGACTGCTGGGTCCCATGTGTTATTGACTGCAGTTAGGGTTTAGTTTTATTTCTTTTCTAGATTTTTGTGCTAAATTGAAAAATGATATCTTGAGCTAGGAGTGTCCAATTTTGGTGAACCAAATTTTTTTGGATTCCTTATGAAGTGTAGTATCTCATAAAAATATGAAATGTACTATTTCTGGTATTTTCTAGGTGAATAAAATATAGCTATATAAGTACTTTTTGAATGTTTGCAATCTTGTAAAATGGATAACTTGAGCTAGGAAAGTGATAAAATTGTGATTCTAATTTTGCTGATCTTGTGTTGACATGCTCTAACTAGAAAAAATACTAAACTTGTAGTAAACTTGATTGAAATAGGATCTTTCTATTTATCTATTAATAAATGGTGTTTTCTGAGGAAAATTATAGGGATAAAAATAAGTAACATATTACCATGAAAATTTTTGTACAGTATTATGGCACTAGGATAAAGCTAAGAAAAATATAAAATCTATCGTTTGACACTTTTCTGTAGGGTTAACTATTTTCACTAAAATAAACCTTGTTAGCTTGTCATTTTTGTAGAGGATGTTATACATGTTCAAATGGTAAGAAATTTTTACAGTAGTCTATTGGGAGCACTTGTAAGCTACTGTGATTTTATGAGAATTTATTATGCACATTTGGTATATGTTTGTTATTTTCCCTAATTATCTAATTAAATTAATAAAGGCATTTAAATAAATAAATTGTGCTTGACCATGATGTTTTCAATGGTACTTGTAATAAATATGAACTATTGATGTTAGTAGTAAGGTTTAGAAGCCATTGGTTGTATGCAACTAATTAATTATTGCTTTATAATTCAACTAAAGGGCTGCATGCATAGTTTTGGTTGAGTTGATAATTTCATGGTGATAATGGTATGTTCTGTAAAACTTGTTAACAACAAAGTTGTAGATAACTTACTAATCTACCTTGTCTTAAATGTTCATAGTCATAGGCCTTAGGGTTTAAGAGTTTTGGCTATTAGAACTTTGCTGTTCGAAATGTTTGCTCTCTGGACAGATTTTAATAACTGAATTGTTTGACTTAGGTAACTATTGAATCACATCAAGGGTATTAATCAAAAGTTGTAGACAATTTCATTGGTTTTCCAGAATGTACACAACCATATTATTTTGATGTATATAACTCTAGTTAGGGTCAAAACAAGTAGCTGCTGTCTTGTAGTCCAGTAAATAGATTACAGAAGTGTTTGGTTAAATAATAGAGAAGAGATGCACTTGTTATTACTTTAACACCATGTTGTTGAAAATACTTATGGGGATGCATTCATCATGTCATATCATATTATAGTGTCATCATATATGCATTCATGATATCTTATTCCATGCTCATGCATATAGGATGGACCCAAGAGATAACGCTGTTGGAGTTCAACGAAGAAGAGGAAGGGGATCAGCAAAAGACGCCCTAGGCCATAGCTCTCAAAGAAGAGGAGCAGACTCCCGAAGAGCTCCCTGAGTGCCCAGATCATCGACCAACCTCTTTCCTCAAAAGCAAGCCCCAGAGCATTATGAGTCTCCCATGTTTTACAAAATACTATTGGAGTCCTTTATGTTTGATGCATTAGGTTATACGAGTTGATTGAAAACACTTATTGCATGGAACTACCTTGTCCAAATACATATACCTTTAACCCTATGTAGGTCTAGGATCGAATATATGCTTAGCCATGCTTTGACCAGTAGAAGTCAGGTGATTTCCTGTCACCTACGAGATATAGGTGGATACCGAATCACGGTTGGCTATATTTGCTATCGTGGAAAAGAACCATGGGATAATGTAAATGGAGGCTAGTTGGAGTCTATGTGTAAGTTGACTCATGTGATTCTATCTGTGCTGATTAAGGACCATACCGTTGTTGGCCCATCTAACAAGATTGAACGCATGCCTATCACTTAGCTAGACAGATAACTCATTCTGATCATGAAGCTGAGTAGCTCAACTCAGGTCAGGCCCTATTCTGTAAAAGTACGCACTCTAGATGGTAGTAAGGATGTGTAGGGAGCCAGACGTGAGCCCAAGGGTAGGCTAGGCCTGAACGTTCTTGCAGCTGGTTGTCCCAGATTATGCGACACTGGGCGAACCCGCGAAATGTGGACTTGAGTTTTACCAAAGGTGACCTAAGGTGACCGTTGACCTAGTTTGCCTAGGTTTGTGTTAGGAATAAATTCCTAGCTAGTTGAAATCGATTTGAATCGCTGTCTCTCCCAGATAGTGAGAAACTTGGCTAGCTCCAACATCATAGTAATTGTATTATGGAATGTGATGGTTCGGATAAACATGGAATTACTACACCGGCTGTGGTTACTATTGTATGCTCTTAAATGGTATACCACATGTTTGGCAGAGGTTAGTTGCTAATCTAGAGAAAAATAGCTATAATTAATATGGTGACCAAATTATAATTGTATTACTGAGTTCATCGCTTTTATGCAAAATGTTGTCAAGCTACCTCCACTTATAAAGCCTTGCATAATCCTTGGAGTCGATTTATTTTTGGTTTATGATGGGTAAGTCTACCTGAGTACCTTCTTGTACTCAGGGTTTTATTCCCATTGTTGCAGATGGTATAGTTTATCACATCTATTGCAAGCACTACTTCTGTCCCACCGTGGATGAGGAGTGAGGCCTAGGTAGGCATCTTTAATAATCCTTCTTATATGCTTTGGTGTGTTGTGATCATGAGTTAGCACTGTATTTGAACTATGATGTTAGTTTCAAACTTTAATTTGCTTCCACTACTATCTACCGTACTTGGTTTGTAATAACCTTATTTCATACTCTATTGAATGAACTGTGTCTGTGAACTTTATGTAACATGTGACATGTATGTTGACTCATGTACGATCTTGGTTGTATGTGGACCATTAATCGAGACCCATCGTGGTACTCGACGAACTACCAGGTTTATATGGGCTCAAGTATGATAGTGCAATCGCTTGTGGGCTGCCATTGTACTTGTGCTCTTATAAATTGGTCAGTTCTGCGATAGCTGGCATCAGAGCAAGATTCAACATTAATTGCCACATGTGTATTTAAAACAAAGGTTTTTGTTTTCCAAAACCAGTTTCTAGCAACTAATAGCTATATAAATAGGTGTTTAAAACTTATAGTTGAAATCTAAAGTGTGCCAATGATCACTTCCTTTATGCCCAATTAAGGACTTTAGGTGAATAATTAAGTAATGACTTTGGGTTTTCATTTTTCATCGTCCATACGGCGTGCTATTGTATGGATGCCATTCACTTGAGTGGTAATGTATGGATCAAATGCCTCTACGCCCAAGGTAAGATGCCAATTATCATTACAGCGGCATGACGGCAAGTGTGAGCATGCGGTCTATGGGGAGAGCTAGCTTTGATACTAAAGTATATATATGTCTCATATATATGCGGAGGTATTTAATTGTGGGTTAGCTTTGATACGACTATGTATGCATATTTATATGTATATAGAGGACGTATTTACTTTTGGGTAGCTTTGATACAGAAGTATATATATATGGATATATATATATGGAAGTATTTAGATTACAACCTAGAGCCTAGATTTACATTCTGCATATATAATTGTGGGGTTGGGCTGAAATGAAATTCTTGTGTAGGTACACCAACAGCGAAACGTGTAGCCCGACTAGCTACGTTATATATGAGAGAACGTATGTATGCCACCGTGTATGTCATTAGAAATAAGTTTTCCTAGGTTTGTAAGGATGTACAGAACATGCATGCGTCATCATAAATCAGTATTCCACACTTGCATTGTTCCTCCCCTTATAAATCTCTTACTCGGTTATGTAACTCTTATCCATTATAACTTTGTCTCATGAGAGTTCACATGTTGTTGGTACAGATGGTAGCACCGGCTGGAAGTGAAAGTTTCCTATTGATGTTTGGAACTCCTGCCCTGCTTTGGAGAGTCTTGCATTATGCGGGGTATTACAAACTGCCCCTCTATTACTAGAATGAAGTATACCTAGAGGGACAACCGTGGTATGAAGTATGGCTGACCAAACTCTTCTGGCTGGAATGGAAGGCAGAATCTAAAGGAAGAACTCCTTGGGAAGCTACCCAAGTAGTAGGCTTCGAGGTACTGAGTTAGATTTGTCAACAGCACAGGGATGAGCTTACCGGCAGTGCCGCTAGTACTTTTCCACACATGGATCCATCCACAATAGTATGGGCATAGGGTGTGACAGAACCACCCAATTTATACAAGATCAAGTACGGCTGTCCCTGCTAACACATTGACACGCGCATACTTTCACTCATATAAACCCGGTAGTCCACCGAGTGTCCCAAAAGACCTCGGTAAATCAACATCACAACCAAGATCATGGGATTAAGCAAATACACATCACATACACAGGGTTGCAGTGGAAATAATATTACAAATGGGTTCACAAATAAAAGTACCAGTTTGGGTTTCAAAACTGCTTAGTAAAAACAAAATAGCTTTCAAATGATTACATTAATATAAGTTCCAAATATATTGCTAGCATAAGTGACATCATCCGACAAAAGCATATAGATGAGAAGTAAGTATAGAATCACCGAGCCCACCGGCGGTTAGCCACCATCATCAACAGGTCGAGAACTTCACCTACAACAAGGTGGGATAAACCCTGAGTACTCAAATGTACTCAGCCAGACTTACCCGTCGTAAACCAGAAATAAAGTGACACCAAGGATTATGTAAGGTTTTCTTTAGTGGGCTAGCTGACTTGTTTGTGAAAAGCATAAGCTATCATGAAGAAACCATTTTAAGTACTTTGCATCATCTTTATTATAACCTATCCATCTAGGTAAGCACCTATACTATAGCAATCACTTGATTAACAAATAACATCCAGTTACCAATTTAGATTTAGCATATCCCATACCATCTAGATAACCATCATTGTTCCATAATAATTACTATGATGCCATAGCTCAAGTCAAGTGCTCACTATCTAGGAGCGATGGCGATTCGAATCGATTCCTAACCAGCTGGTGATTTATTCCTCACACAAACCACACTCACCGATCAATTGAGCTATAGATCACCAATGACACTTTCCAAGTAGCCGCGGGATAATAGCCGAGACCGCACTACCTAGGGACCGCCCAACTGCCAAGACGCACCTTGGGCTCACTCTTCGTGTCCCCGTCATACCCCCTTCAGCACCAGTCGGCCAATCTAGGTTTATCCCAGCTCAAATAGTGTCACTAGCTTCGCGGTCGAAAGGTACTTTATTCGGCCAGCTAAATGTGAGGCATGCGTTCAACATGACAAGAGGGACGAGCAATGATCGGTCCTTAATTGACACAGACAGAAACTAATAGCACCCCAGAACCCTGTCTGGTTGCCTCCAACTTTTTCCATCCGGTCTTCAATTATCCATCACACATGGTTAATTCCAGGATATCATTCTTTCCATAGCTAAATTCTTCCAGTAACCACCTATAATGTAGATGACCCGATATCACCGTTCGCTACCGGTCTCAGCAAGGCTAAGCAGTTATTCGATCCTGACCTAACAGGGTAAAAGGTAATAAGGTAGGTAAGGATAGTAATAAATGCATTAATAGATTCAATCAACTCCTACAACTTAATGCAACAATATATAAACTCATATATATAGAAAGAATTGCTTTTATAAATTAGGAGACTTATAATGCTTCGAGGCTTGCCTGGGATCCCACACTGAGTCAGTGTTAGTTAGACAACACTCGTAAGTGAGCATCTCCCATCCTGGTGACATCTCAGGTCCTAGCACTTGCTTAGTCCTTCCATCTTTGGGATAGATCCATCAAACACCGTCTTCGGTTTTGGCTCCAACATCTCATCCTTCACGTGGTGCATCTAGCGTACCTAGATGAGATGCAATATGCAAGTGCATAAATATGAAGAATAATACCATGAGACGCATCACAAACTAGCAAGCAAGACAAGCATAGTTTACACTAACACACTTAAGTACTTTGCGATGCTTAACTTAAACATCACACAATCTATCATGCTAAGATGGCAAAGAAGACGACAACACCAAGCATGACACAAGTTTCCCAAGATCTCAAGTGCTCTAACTCAGTCATCATTCAAGGCATAAGTCACACTTAACAATATACAAGCAAACACTATAATTGGAATCTGCCAATTTCTTGACATGCAAACAGCAGCTACAAGATTTAGCTATAACTGGAGTTACACAAATCCAAATGACTTGCAAGAAGACATTATCGAAAGCTTATGAAATTATCTACATTTCATCTATAACCATCACAACATGATTCCCAAGTTAAGTAGGTCGAAATTATACCTTTACAGAAACTGGTTCATACAAAACAGAGAGTAACAAATCCTGTATTCTAAATTTAAATAGTTGTAACTCAAACACTACTCAACCAAATGATACCAAATTTTTAATAGTAGCTAGATACATAAATTATCTACAACTTTTGTATAAACAAGTTTCATAACAAAGCACATTATCATGAAGAACTTTGCTAAGTTCATAAATCTGTCCATAAACCACATTTGCAAGAAAATAAATATTAACTTAGGTTGCAAACACATAATTGGGCAAAACCAACTTTACCAAAATGTCACACATGACTAAAGAAAACCAGAAAACCTAGTGTCCATGACCAAATAAATTTTTTTAATGCATTTCTCAATTTATTTTAGATAACAAGGTGACTTAATGAACATATACCAAAAGTGCACAATAACTTCTACAAAAATTACAGTGGCTCACATATACTCTCAATAGTCTAATGTACAAATTTTACTCCATTTGAATATGTATAGCAACCTCTATGAAAAGGACAAGTTGCTAAAGCAAGAAATCATGTGAGAGCAAGATAAATCAATAACTCACTCATGCAGCAACCAATGACCATGAAATTTTTACCACACATCAAAGATCACATGAATTGCATTCCACAAAAATTTAACTTCATTTGAAGCCCTACAACTGCAGTTATGAAAAAGACAAATACAACTAGAATTGAAAACCTAGATGCATAAATCCATTTTCACAGCTAAAACTTTAAACTAAAACCTAAAATATTATAGATCTACTGCATAGAAAATTTCACAGGGATTCCAAAAAGTCATCATTTGCTATTTTACGAATTTCCTATGATTTATTATGAATTTCCAAAGTTCCAGCCAATTTCCAGTACATAGGTCCTTATTGTCACTATTCATCTGAGTCTACGGTTCTGCAGAAACCCCCCTAGACTTGTTTCTCTTCTCGCGCGAGGTCCTCCTCTCCTTCTCTGGCCGAGCAGAGTAGAGGAGCTCACCAGAGCTCGTGATTCCGGCCACTGTGGTGCTCGTCGGCGGCAAAGGAGGGGTGCTGCGGCTGCGCTGGGCTTGCACGCACCCGTGGGAGCCCTCGGCACGGCCAGAGGTGGCTCATGGTTGCCTAGCCATGGTGACCGGTGTCCCGATGGCTGGCGCAGTGCGCTGACGGTGGTGCGAGGGCGGCAATGGCTGGCTGCCCTAGGCGAGGAGGAGCGGCGCATGATGGCGAAGGTGTTGCAGAACATGAGAGAGACGGAAGGGGCCCGCAAAGGCCAGGCCACGCGCACCGGCAGCACTGCCCACAGTGGCTCCATCAGCGGAGCAAACAGACAGCCAACAGGACTGGGGAAGGGGTGCATCGAGGGCGGCACGAAGAAAGGAAGGTGGTCCTGTGGTCCATTTGGGTGGAGGGAGGCCGTAGGCAAGGAAACGCGGCGGCAGCGAGCTTGAGTCGCCGGCCATGGCGGACGGCTGCACGGGAGCGAGGAGAGCGCGAGAGGGAGCGAGCAGGGAGTGGAGAGGGGGATGGAGAGGGCGTGCTGGTGCCCCTCCTCATCGGCAGCAGGGCGTAGGGCGTGTGGAGGCAAGGGCGAGCTTGGTGGATGGCATGGAGCGCACGTGTCACCCATGGTGGGGGCACGACAGTCGCATGAAGGCCACAGAGGCAATTCCTCGAGCACGTGGCGGGCATCAGTGTAGGCAAGGTGGGGAGCCGATTTGGGCCAGCTCGGGTTTGAATTGGACATTGGGCCAAAAACAAAGTTTGCTCACCTTGGCCTGCTCTACATATTTCATTTAGTTACCAAGGTCATTAGGGCAGTAGATTAGCGGCTAATTAGCTCCTAAAATGCCACCGTCGACAACTTAATAAGGATTAAGCCTTGCTCGGTTAGGACTCCAATTTGTTGGTCAAAACATGATCAAACTTGACCCAACTTTTTACATGCTCTTCTCTAATGAAATATCTCCAATTTCTATTTTTGGGTCAAAGCATGATGCTTAATAAAAACTCAAGAACGCGGCATGCCAACCTAATGACAATGAATTCCAGACTTGGAATAATTCTAAGTGCTGAAAACAACAGCAAATTCGATCTTGGGACCTCGATTTGACTTACTTCCAAGCTGATCTAGCTCTTAGTCCAAAAACAAAGTTTGTTCTACATGATATGGACTACAACTTTAATTTAAGGTCCAACCTCAAAACTGGTATAGAACCTACTGTTCTACTTTGACCAAAGTAGGATCACGATGAAGCTTAAATTATCCTTTTTGATCCATTGGAGCATTTTCTTGGCATTTGCCCAACATGAACCTTTCATGACTTTTGTTGTAGAGTTCATCTAGAGTCATTTTGGCAAGGTTTCAAGGTTTGGTTGACATCTCATGTTCTCATTCACTTAATAGTGCAATTCAAGCACTTAGTAAAATCATTCCAACAAGGATATAACTTATCATTTTATGTGACTTTTTGATTCCAAACTTCATGAAACTTTTCGAGTGCCCAATATAGATGGGTATTGATGTGAGACACATGAAGATATCCCAATCACACCACCCAAGCATATATCTTGAAAAGGGGTCTATAGGCGAGCAAAGGTGCAATATCCAAGTTTAGGTTGGGGCTTGTTTCTATAGGTTTGACCTTGACATCTTCATCATCACTTAATATGCCATGTTTGAGCTAAAACCCATTGCTTAACTGGTGGCAAACACCTAGGGTGTTACAGCCCTCCCCCTTAAAAGAATCGCATCCCGAGATTCAGGACGAAAGACTTTTATGTAAGAGAGACATGCTACTAGTTTCCAATATCAGTCATAGCTTTAGGCTACCTAGCTTCAAGCATAAGAGAGGCAAATTTTTCAAGACACTTTCTGATACTTGTCCTTTGTAGTAAGTTTTGTCTGATGAATTTCCTTCATTGGCCTTCATGAAGTATTGTTACTTTGGGAGGAATCCAAGATAGCAATGTCCTACGTACTTCATCCTTGATGTACGAAGAGCAATACAAACATAGACTAAATTCTTGTAGCATCTACTTCCCAAGTGGATATAGTATAGACCATATGGACTTTGCACTAGACCGCAGCCTGTTCACGGATATTCCTTGCAATGGTGCTATATTTGTTCCCAAGGTTTGAAAAGCGGTTCTCTACAAAAGTGGCTTGAGCACAACTTTTCATAAGGGATGAGATCCTATACGACAAACATCCACTGAGGTTATGGAAAACCGACTAACCAACAGACAATGTCTATTCTGGTTGTAACTATCTAGTCATTTGATGCCAACTGATGGAAAGCTACATAATGTTCCATGGGTGTAGTTCTCTTTCTCTGATAACCACACTGTATTGTCTGAGCCAGTCGAGGGAGTGGTGAATGTGATAGCTAACTCTGTCGACTCAATGCTCTCGACGGTCATTATTTAAGGAAATCCCCATATACAAACGGCAACAGTCATTTGGGTTGAATTTGATGCAACTTCTTGGGTAAAAACACATATTAGGTACCAAAGGCATGTCAGCATTGGAGAACCACTACCAAAGAAGGGTAATAGCGAGGCCTGGAGGACGACAAAGGTTGCAAGTATTCACCAAACTAGGGAAATAGTTCACTACCAAGCAGGTTGAGTACAATTTGCCTTCGTGGTGCAGTTGCACAGCAAGTTGGGTTGACTTGCATCGTAGCAAAACTAGCTTTCTTACTACATTTGTCATCGAGGCTTCCATTCTAAGGCCAATCAATATCTCAAAAACCATAATCCAAAAATCTGCGGTTTGACACCTTTCCAATTGCTTTCGAATTGCAAGGGCACAATTTTGATTTCTAGAACACCTTGACTGCTCACGCATTGCTGATCTAAGAGGGCAAAGGCGAGGCACATAGGGGTGCAATTAGTCTTCTCAAGGGTATGGAGGGTTGTCTAACAGTAATACACCTACAAGTTGTAATTTCTTGGCATGAGTTACAAACACAACCGTCTAATGCAAAGGATGATCGCAGTCACAGTGAAATTGTAGATTCTGTACCCTTTTGTTTTCTATTCATATCTCACAAACTACTGCTCCAATATATACAAATTTTGGTGGGCATGTAGATCCATGGGTCTTCTAACTACTCACCAAAATTCAACTCAACCGAACACAGTTTGACCATCCAAACAATTCATCTACCAAAACTGTTGTGTTCTGAAATGGCAGCAAACCGAGCCGACAAGATATCTCTCAAATCTGATGTTTTACTCAACCAATACTCAAACCAACTTAAGACATTGAAGGTCCCTAAGCAAGGAATGAGATCACCAAGTTTGGGGTCAATCCAACTTCGTTTGAGTCACTAACCGCCGGCTTGAAGATAACCGGTTTAGTGCCACAAAATCTGGACAGATTTCGTGTCCTCCCTTTTCTTCGCTCCACACGTTGAGGTGTGTGTTTTGCACTCTCTAACCTTTCTCATAGCAGCAGCAGTCTTTCTCTAGCTGAGGATGGAGGCTAGAGTTTTCCTCACATGCTTCTCTGGTAACACTTCAACCATCGTTCTAGACACCAACTTGACTATGCACAAGCATTGGACTTGTGGGCTGTTTTCGCAGGGCGCAAAACATTATTCCACATGTAGGGCATTTCTACATAGACAAGGAACCATTCCTATATATCCTTCAGCACTTCATCCAATAGAGTCCGGACACATGTGTTAGTGGCACCTTGGGGCACAAAGATTCTAACTAAAACTAGGGACGTGCTTTCGCTAGCTCCTACCTAGCCGATACAACGTCTTGTACTATATACGTGATTGTACAAGATGGAATTGACTTGATAGCACATTTGGAGAAGTAGCACTTGCATTGCAGGGCCAGGTTTGCTGTTTCCTTGATCAATATTGTTATGTGAGATCTGGCCTTCATAGTTACCAAATAGTCATTACCTAACTGAAGACTAACTTTCCTACTGGTAACAAATCAGTTGTCCCTCAACACTAAAAGGTTCCAAATCTTCACTCTTGATAATAAAAATTGTGGTCAAAGCCTACAGATGGTCGCCATTGAAGTCAGCAGAAAGGGGTCACACCAAAGAAGGTCGGTTCGTCTATGTGATCCTTATGCACCTAAAGATTGAGAACTTGGATAGGAACTCATATATACCAGGTGACCTATTATAGCACATAATATCCTGGTCCATTTATCATCCAACTGATAACTTGTTTAACCTTAAGTGTGGTGCACCTTTCTGATCCAACGAAAATGACATAAGTTGCTCACTAGATGACCGACATCATTATAGGGACAGTCACGTCGAGTAGAGTCACTTGTCTACCCTCTTGCAGTCTGTTTATGTTCCTGTTAGTGACCTATTCTTCAAAGGTTAACCATTGGATGACTTCAAAAGGGAGTCCTATTGCATCTAGTTCGACATATAGATTGCTTTACATGATAAGGAGAGATAACCAAGGAAGAGCTCACATGAAAATAACACATTGTTGCAGTTCGGCAATGGATCATGACTAGGAACCTTGATACCAGCGCGTGCCGAGCAGCACATCCTTGTGTGTGCACCCATAGGAGGCTCTTGGTTTCATCGTGGCAGCATAGATCGCTAATCGTGGCACCATTACTAAACATACAACCCACCAGAATTCTCACGTGGCACAAATTTGGTTGCATAGGAGCAAGCACAATGAGAAGGAGGGATAGCAAACAAAGGTAGTCACAAGGTTTAGAGTCAACAAGGAGGCGATCTGAAGGTCAAAACACAGCACAAGAGAACATAGATTAATTGCCAAAGACAACTAAGTATGAGATTCTTGTTTAAATTCCATGCATGCCTCACGTCTACCAAGGTGATTACCAGATGAAAGATTATCATAAGATTCGGTCATGTTGAGCAACAACATGAGACCAAGATTGATAGACATCCCGAGACATGGGAAGGATGGAGATGGATTAAGCAAACTTCAAGGCAAAACTAATATGCCAATTAGAGATTGAGTCGATAAGGTAGCCACCTAATTTGCAAGCAGAAGATTTTGAGATCAAACAGCGAGAGATGAGCGTTGCCTAGATCATCTGTAGGAGAGAAAATCGGGAGGTCCAACAAGAAATTGGGTATGGTCTCCACACTTGACAACGTATAAACCATGGTCCAAGGCTGGCGATCACTAGAGCTTCACTTGGTTGGTCGATCAACAAGGTCTTCTCCAAAAGGTAGCAAATGTCCAAGGCCTAAGCAAACATATAAGGGAACTACGCTAGGGCCTACAGTTCAAGCAAGGCATAGATACACAAACGTTCAAGGGCTAGCAACCACGTCTATAGGCTCAGGCTCCCAAGAGAGAACCTAATTGGAGATGACAACCTTGCGATTATGTAACTTGAGCGTTGTTCTAGGATAAAGCTATTTGACCCTCGCATGCTCACCGGGGACAAACGAGGTGACAACTATGGCACTACCTAGAAATAAGCATCCACACATACATCATAGTTTTAAGCAAGCAATTTGCATTCAAACAAATTAACTCAAGCAACTAATACTAAACACCAAGCTTTCACAACGCCAGCAGTCATCTATAGCAACACAACCACACATAGACATACAAAACATGGTGGCAAGGTATTATTATCTTTTATTCTCTTTTACTGAGTAGGTGCATATTTCTACTCCGAAAGCCACATTTACCACATGCAAGCAACCTATTAGATAATTTGTTCATTATAAGTAAGGGTTCTAAAACATGCCGCTAACAACTTATTTAAATCAAGTTTGATTTAGCAAACATAAGAATTTAACTTTCATAAAGCAAACAAGCTAGCAAAAGATTCAGAAACTAGGCTAGGCAGCAATTATAAAGCAAGCTACATATAAGAGCATACTTCTGGCATAGCCAAGCACAAAAAACAATTTGTATACAATCCAAACATGTTAGAAAAGCTAATGTTTAGCCCTAATTAAGTTGTTTTATAGGCATTTAGCAAATTACTTATCAAACAAGGTGACATCACACATCATATCCTAATAGGACCCTTCAAACAACATAGGTCAAGGCATAACTCTAATTTCTTACAAGAAAACAAGCACACTACTACTATTACATGTTGTAACAAGTTACTCGTTAATAGAACAGAGGTGAGGGGAGCATATTTATGCACAATGCAACAATCATCATGATACATACTCGTCCTGTTCGTCCTCACATAATTGCCAGCCTAAGGTGGCAATCATGTTCTATGTCGGTGGCATAACACGTACTCTCTTGATATATAGCTAGTCATCAGCTACATTCAATCTACGCATTCGTGGTTAGCGTACCTACAGGCAAATTCACCATAGCCCATCCCCACAAGAGATAAATAAGCACACAATGAAAGCAGTAAACTAAGATACTCTCCATATATACATCCCCAGATGTATATACTTCGGTATCCATAGCTATCCAACAGATATACCCACAATTAAGTACCTTCATATATACATGGGTGTAACATGTAAATATTCCAGTAACCACAGCTAACTCTCCCCTAGACCGACAGTTGGATGGTCATGCTCTCACAACTCCCACTTACCTGGGTGTAGAGGCAATTGATCCATACATTGCCATTCAAGTGAATGGCATCCATACAATAGCATGCCGTATGGACGACGAAAGTAAAACCCTCATGTTAGTACTTAGATAGCCACCTAATAGTCCTTAACTGGGCATAAAGGAGGATGTCGCTAGCATAGTTTTGCAAATTAGTTTTGACAAATTTGCCTGTAGCTAAAGTTTTAGATAAAATAGGCTTTTTAAAACCAAAACTTTGTTTTTAAAACTATGTACATGATAGTATTATGCTTAATCTTGCTCTGATACTAGCTGTGACAGAACCGCCCAATTTATATAAGATCAAGTACGGCTGTCCCCGCTAACACATTGACACACGCATACTTTCACTCATATAAACCCGGTAGTCTGCCAAGTGTCCCAAAAGGCCTCGGTAAATCAACATCACAACTAAGATCGCGGGATTAAGCAAATACACATCACATACACAGGGTTGCAGCAGAAATAATATTACAAATGGGTTCACAAATAAAAGTACCAGTTTGGGTTTCAAAACCGCTTAGTGAAAACAACATAGCTTTCAAATGATTACATTAATATAAGTTCCAAATATATTGCTAGCATAAGTGACATCATCCGACAAAAGCATATAGATGAGAAGTAAGTATAGAATCACCGAGCCCACCGGTGGTTAGCCACCATCATCAATAGGTCAAGAACTTCACCTGCAACAAGGTGGGATAAACCCTGAGTACTCGAATGTACTCAGCCAGACTTACCCATCGTAAACCAGAAATAAAGTGACACCAAGGATTATGCAAGGCTTTCTTTAGTGGGCTAGCTGACTTGTTTGCGAAAAGCATAAGCTATCATGAAGAAACCATTTTAAGTACTTTGCATCATCTTTATTATAACCTATCCATCTAGGTAAGCACCTGTACTATAGCAATCACTTGATTAACCAATAACATCCAGTTACTAATTTAGATTTAGCATATCCCATACCATCCAGATAACCATCATTGTTCCATAATAATTACTACAATGCCGTAGCTTGAGTCAAGTGCTCACTATCCAGGAGCGATGGCGATTCGAATCGATTCCTAACTAGCTGGTGATTTATTCCTCACACAAACCACACTCACCGATCAAGTGAGCTACAGATCACCAATGACACTTTCCAAGTAGCTGCGGGATAACAGCCGGGACCACACTACCCAGGGACCGCCTAACTGCCAGGACGCACCTTGGGCTCACTCTTTGCGTCCCCGTCATACCCCCTTCAGCACTAGTTTGCCAATCCAGGTTTATCCCGGCTTGAATAGTGTCACTAGCTTCGCGGTCGAAAGGTACTTTATTTGGCCAGCTAAATGTGAGGCATGCGTTCAACATGACAAGAGGGACGAGCAATGATCGGTCCTTAATCGACACAGACAGAAACTAACAGCACCCCCAGAACCCTGTTTGGTTGCCTCCAACTTTTCTGTCCGGTCTTCAATTATCCATCACACATGGTTAATTCCAGGATATCATTCTTTCCATAGCTAAATTCTTCCAGTAGCCACCTATAATGTAGATGACCGGATATCACCGATCGCTACCGATCTAAGTAGTTATTCGATCCTGACCTAACAGGGTAAAAGGTAATAAGGTAGGTAAGGATAGTAATAAAGGCATCAACGGTTTCAATCAACTCCTACAACTTAATGCAACAATATATAAACTCATATATATAGAAAGAATTGCTTTTATAAATTAGGAGACTTCTAATGCTCTGGGGCTTGCCTGGGATCCCACACTGAGTTAGTGTTGGTTAGACGGCACTCGCTAGTGAGCATCTCCCGTCCTAGTGACATCTCAGGTCCTAGCACTTGCTTAGTCCTTCCATCTTCGGGATAGATCCATCAAACACCATCTTCGGGTTTGGCTCCAACATCTCATCCTTCACATGGTGCATCTAGCGTACCTAGATGAGATGCAATATGCAAGTGCATAAATATGAAGAATAGTACCATGAGACGCATCACAAAATAGCAACCAAGACAAGCATAGTTTACACTAACACACTGAAGTACTTTGCGATGCTTAACTTAAACATCACACAATCTATCATGCTAAGATGGCAAAGAAGACGACAACACCAAGCATGACACAAGTTTCCCAAGATCTCAGGTGCTCTAACTCAGTCATCATTCAAGGCATAAGTCACACTTAACAATATACAAGCAAACACTATAATTGGAATCTGCCAATTTCTGGACATGCAAACAGCAGCTACAAGATTTAGCTATAACTGGAGTTACACAAATCCAAATGACTTGCAAGAATACATTATGGAAATTTTATGAAATTATCTACATTTCATCTATAACCATAACAGCATGATTCCCAAGTTGAGTAGGTTGAAATTATACCTTTACAGAAACTGGTTCATACAAAATAGAGAGCAACAAATCCTGTATTCTAACTTTAAATAGTTGTAACTCAAACACTACTCAACCAAATGATACCAAATTTTTAACAGCAGCTAGATATATAAATTATCTACAACTTTTGTATAAACAAGTTTCACAACAAAGCACATTATCATGAAGAACTTTGCTAGGTTCCTAAATCTGTCCATAAACCACATTTGCAAGAAAATAAATATTAACTTAGGTTGCAAACACATAATTGGGCAAAACCAACATTACCAAAATGTCACACATGACTAAAGAACACCAGAAAAACTAGTGTCCATGACCATATAAATTATTTTAATGCATTTCTTAATTTATTTTAGATAACAAGGTGACTTAATGAACATATACCAAAAGTGCACAATAACTTCTACCAAAATTACAGTGGCTCACATATACTCTCAATAGTCTAATGTACAAATTTTACTCCATTTGAATATGTATAGCAACCTCTATGAAAAGGACAAGTTGCTAAAGCAAGAAATCATGTGAGAGTAGGATAAACCAATAACTCACTCATGCAGCAACCAATGACCATGAAATTTTTACCACACATCAAACATCACATGAGTAGCATGCCACAAAAAATTCACTTCATTTGGAGCCCTACAACTGCAGTTATGAAAAAGACAAATACAACTAGAATTGAAAACCTAGATGCATAAATCCATTTTCACAGCTAAAACTTTAAACTAAAACCTGAAATATTATAGATCTACTGCATAGAAAATTTCACAAGGATTCGAAAAAGTCCCCATTTGCTATTTTACGAATTTTCTATGATTTATTATGAATTTCCAAAGTTCCAGCCTATTTCCAGCACATAGGTCCTTATTGTCACTATTCATCTGAGTCTACGGTTCTGCAGAAAACCCCCTGGACTTGTTTCTCTTCTTGCACGAGGTCCTCCTCTCCTTCTCTGGCCGAGCAGAGCAGAGGAGCTCGCCGGAGCTCGCGATTCCGGCCACTGCGGTGCTCGTCGGTGGCAAAGGAGGGGTGCTGCGGCTGCGCCGGGCTCGCGCGCGCCCGCAGGAGTCCTCGCCATGGCCGGAGGTGGCTCGTGGCTGCCTGGCCACGGTGACCGGTGGCCCGACAGCTGGCGCAGCGCGCTGACGGTGGCGCGAGGGCGGCAGTGGCTGGCTGCCCTAGGTGAGGACGAGCGGCGCATGACGGTGAAGGTGTTGTGAAACATGAGAGAGACGGAGGGGGCCCGCAAAGGCTGGGCCACACACACCGGCGGCGCTGCCCATGGCGGCTCCGTCGGCGGAGCAAACAGACGGCCAACAGGACCGGGGAAGGGGTGCATCGGGGGCGGCACGAAGAAAGGAAGGTGGTCCTACGGTCCATTTGGGTGGAGGGAGGCCGTAGGCAAGGAAACGTGGCGGCAACGAGCTTGAGTCGCCGGCCATGGCGGACGGTTGCACGGGAGCGAGGAGAGCGCGAGAGGGAGCGAGCAGGGAGTGGAGAGGGGGATGGAGAGGGCGTGCGGGTGCCCCTCCTCATCGGCAGCAGGGCACAGGGCATGTGGAGGCAAGGGCGAGCTCGGTGGATAGCATGGAGCACGCGTGTCACCCATGGTGGGGGCACGGCCGTCGCATGAAGGCCATGGAGGCAATTCCTCGAGCACGTGGCGGGCATCAGTGTAGGCATGGTGGGGAGCTGATTTGGGCCGGCTCGGGTTCGAATTGGACATTGGGCCAAAAACAAAGTTTGCTCACCTTGGCCTGCTCTACATATTTCATTTAGTTACCAAGGTCATTAGGATAGTAGATTAGCAGCTAATTAGCTCCTAAAATGCCACCGTCAACAACTTAATAAGGATTAAGCCTTGCTCGGTTAGGACTCCAATTTGTTGGTCAAAACATGATCAAACTTGACCCAACTTTTTACATGCTCTTCTCTAATGAAATATCTCCAACTTCTATTTTTGGGTCAAAGCATGATGCTTAATAAAAACTCAAGAACGCGGCATGCCAACCTAATGACAATGAATTCCAGACTTGGAATAATTCTAAGTGCTGAAAACAACAGCAAATTCGATCTTGTGACCTCGATTTGACTTACTTCCAAGCTGATCTAGCTCTTAGTCCAAAAACAAAGTTTGTTCTACATGATACGGACTACAACTTTCATATAAGGTCCAACCTCAAAACTGGTATAGAACCTACTGTTCTACTTTGACCAAAGTAGGATCACGATGAAGCTTAAATTATCCTTTTTGATCCATTGGAGCATTTTCTTGGCATTTGTCCAACATGAACCTTTCATGACTTTTGTTGTAGAGTTCATCTAGAGTCATTTTGGCAAGGTTGCAAGGTTTGGTTGACATCTCATGTTCTCATTCACTTAATAGTGCAATTCAAGCACTAAGTAAAATCATTCCAACAAGGATATAACTTATCATTTCATGTGACTTTTTGATTCCAAACTTCATGAAACTTTTTGAGTGCCCAATATAGATGGGTATTGATGTGAGACACATGAAGATATCCCAATCACACCAC
Organism: Miscanthus floridulus; assembly: GCF_019320115.1. Classification (NCBI taxonomy): domain Eukaryota; kingdom Viridiplantae; phylum Streptophyta; class Magnoliopsida; order Poales; family Poaceae; genus Miscanthus; species Miscanthus floridulus. The sequence continues at coordinate 65,044,263 of NC_089598.1, read as the reverse complement.
CCAAGCATATATCTTGAAAAGGGGTCTATAGGCGAGCAAAGGTGCAATATCCAAGTTTAGGTTGGGGCTTGTTTCTATAGGTTTGACCTTGACATCTTCATCATCACTTAATATGCCATGTTTGAGCTCAAACCCATTGCTTAACTGGTGGCAAACACCTGGGGTGTTACATAGGGCAACAACAATGCATTGATCCGAGATCAGGATGAGTGGGCAGACAGTTCTAGTCCCGCTATGAGCGCCATGTTTGCAGTAATGAAGATGTTCTACACTCGTCAGGACACCATGGAATTCTGGTAGGAGTCATATACCACTTGCATGGATAAGATCATGAGAGCCGAAGTTGCATAGTGTAAGCTAAAGAAGCATGTGCGCAAGCACAAAAAGGCAGCAAGTGAGGCTCGATGGGAAACTGATCAAGCATATGTAGCTTTGGGAAATCTCCACACCCAAATGGAGCAAGTTGATCAGCAGAGAGTTGTTGCCCCAAGAGGCAAGAGCGGATGATCAAGCAATGTCAGCAAGACTACGAGAGCAACTGGAGACCGCCTGTGTTAAGGCATTCATTGCAATGCGCCCGTGGATCCTAGCAAACAACCGAGCAGCTATGGCAGAAGCAGAATGAGATAGGACCCACGCCTTGAGTGTCCAGCAGGACCGTGTCAAGAGGGACTTGCGCTAGTAGCTTGCATAGACCCAGAACATAGTAGTTGATCTTCAGCATGAGGTGCATTTCTGAATAACCAACTATACCTGATCCTTGATGGGAAAGAAGAAGATCGAGAGATGTTAGTTGAAAATGACGGTGGGGATGAAGAAGTGGAGCTAGAGAATGAGGATGATCCTATCTCCGATCTCGACATCGATCATAACAAAGATTAGAATCGCCTAGTAACTAGTCAAAGCGCTAGATGTATCCCTGCTATTTATGTAATGGACTTGTAGTTTGAAGTTTGGTAATTGCGATTGGACTTCCGTGTAATATTGGCACTTGCATGTTGCTCTAATGGGTTGAACTTTTATGAAATTCTAGTTTTGTATTACTGATGATTATGACTTGTAGGTTAACGCGTTGTGAGCCTGATAAGTGATCAAATTGGTGATGTCATGTTGCGAGAATGAATTATTATGCCTCTATTTTGTTGTATGAATTTAAGATTCTCTCTAGTAATGTCAGTTTGGCATGATTATATAATTCATCTGCAATCTCTTGATGTCATCCAATAATCACTTATTGTTGCAACTTTGAAGATGACTCGCACTTGTGCTAGAGGAGGCAATAGCCAGAGGGCAATGACAGTGACTTACCACCACCGCCACCACCATCTATGAATGAATTCTTTGCACAATTCCTGGGTAGTCAGAGAACCATGGAGGAAACCCTACACCTCATTGCACAGAACACGGCTCGTGCCCATCAGCAATAATAGGGGCCTGAGCCAAATTAGTACAACTCTTTCAAGGATTTCCTAGACACCAAGCCTCCTATCTTCAAGGTGGTTGAAGAACCATTCTAGGCAGATGAATGACTAAACACCATTGAGCAAAAGTTCCATCTATTGAGGGTCACACAACATCAGAAGGTAGAATATGGGTCCCATTAGCTACAGGGACTGGCCAGGATATGGTGGAGCCATTTCCTATCCTCTTTACCTGCCAATGCATAGGTCACATGGGAGCAATTCAAGTTAGCCTTTAGGGGACATCACATTCCCCTAGGGCTAATGCGCATGAAGGTAGCCAAGTTCATGTGACTCACACAAGAGACCAAGACCCTTACTAAGTACATGCATGCTTTCAACAATCTATCCCATTATGCACCAGGTTTTGTCGATATAGAGGAAAAGAAGATTGAAAGCTTCAAGAGAGGTCTTAGCACTAAGCTGATGAAAATTATGGCCAACTTGAGGTGCACCACCAACAATGAGTTCATTAATGATGCCTTGACTTAGGAGAACTAGAACAATCTGCATGCAGCAGCAAAGGGTTGTAAGAGGGCAACTGAGGTCGGCACCTTAGGGTCTTCTCAGTCCAAAGCTCTAGTGGCAACTAGGCCACAGTTTCGACCACCAGTGCCCAAGTTTAGGCCTCCTCCACCAAAAGCCTAGGCCAACTGACCTCAAAAAGTGTTTTGTAAGGCATTCACCATTGCCTTACCCAAGAGGACCAGAGGGCAAGGAAGCTCAGTAGGACCCAGGAGCAATCAACCATGCTTCAACTGTAATCAACTAGGTCATTGGGCCAAGGAATGCCCCATCCTAAGAACAATAATCAAAATCAGAGCAATCAGAGATAGGCAAATCCTAAAGGTGTCCTGGATGCGTGCATTACACCACTATTGAAGAGGTTCCTATAGGAGAGGTAGTCACCGTTGGTATGTTTCTTGTTAACAAACATCTTGCCATTGTTTTATTTGATTCTGGGGCTTCTCATTCATTTATAAGCCAAGTATTTGTATCTATGAATGATCAAAAAGTAATTGAGGTAAGCAAGGGTGGTTATAGTATAAGTTTAGCTGGTGCTACTTTTTCTACAAATAAGAAAGTCAGAAATGTGCTCATCTCTATACAAGAGAGGGAGTATACGATGGATCTAATAGTATTGTCTGGGTTATCTATAGATGTGATCTTAGGCATGAAATGGATGACCGATCATGGAGTTCTCATTGACACTAGCACTCGTACAAATATGTTGAGAGAACCAAAGGGAGGTAATGCTTTTCTAGTACCACTTCCCTAAAGTTTTGATCTCCAAAACTTGCCTTGTGCTATCCAAACCACTACCCTTTTGTGATATTCCAGTGGTTTGTGAGTTTCCTGATATATTCCCAGATGAGTTACTAGGTTTACCACCTAATAGGGATGTGGAATTTAAGATTGAGTTAGTGCCAGATACGACACCTATCTCAAGAAGACCCTATAGGATGCCCCCAAATGAGTTAGCTGAACTTAAAATTCAGCTACAAGAACTATTGGACAAAGGTCTTATTCAACCTAGTTCATCTCCATGGGGATGTCCAACCTTGTTTGTAAAGAAGAAGGACAAGTCTTTGAGAATGTGTGTGGATTATAGGCCACTTAATGTTGTGACCATCAAAAACAAGTATCCCTTGCCTTGTAGCGATATCTTATTTGATCAGTTGTCAAAAGCAAAGGTATTCTCCAAGATTGACTTGAGGTCAGGCTATCATTAGATAAAGCATAGGCCAGAGGATATACCTAACACCGCTTTCTCCACTAGGTATGGCTTGTATGAGTATTTGGTCATGTCTTTTGGACTGATGAATGCTCCTACCTACTTCATGTACTTGATAAATTCGATATTCATTCCTGAGCTTGACAAGTTTGTGATTGTGTTTATCGATGATATCTTAATTTATTCATAGAATGAGGCAGATCATGTAGAGCATCTAAGAATTATTTTGTCCAGATTAAGGGAACATAAGTTATATGCCAAGTTTAGCAAGTGTGAATTTTGGTTGAGCAAAGTACCTTTCTTGGATCATATCTTATCTAGAGATGGAATATCTATAGACCCATCTAAAGTACAAGAGGTCATGGATTGGAAGGCCCCGACTTTGGTTCATGAAGTTCAGAGTTTTCTAGGGTTAGCAGGTTACTATCATCATTTCATTCTAGATTTCTCCAAGATAGCTAAACCTATGACCAGACTACTTTAGAAAGATGAAAAGTTCAATTAGACACCAGAGTGTGAAGCAGCTTTTCACACCCTAAGGACCCTATTAACTACAGCTCCTATTTTAGCACAACCCGACATTGAAAAGCCTTTCGATGTGTACTGTGATGCATCGGGTATAGGTTTGGGGTGTGTGCTCATGCAAGAAGGAAGTGTTATTACCTATGCTTCTCTATAGTTGAGAAAACATGAAGTCAATTACCCTACGCATGATTTAGAGCTTGCAGTAGTTGTTCATGTGTTAAAGATATACATACATTACTTGTTGGGAAACATATGTCACATATACACTAACCACAAAAGTTTCAAATATATCTTCACTCAACCTAAGCTAAACATGAGACAGCTAAGATGGTTAGAGCTAATCAAGGACTACAATTTAGGAAGTGCACTACCATCCAGGAAAAGCCAATGTTGTAGAAGATGCACTTAGTTGGAAATCTCATTGCAACACTTTGGAAGCATTGTTGGAAGATGAATTTAATTTGTTACATCCTGTTGTGCTGCATAATATCACTATCAGTTGTTCACTTGAGAGCAAAATCATAGAACTGCAAAAGACAGATGTAGGTATATTTCACATCAAAAGAATGATAAAAGAACAAGAAACCAAGCATTTTAGGTTAGATGAAAGAGGTGTGCTATGGTTTGAAGACCGACTTGTGGTACCAAAAGACCATGAGCTTAGAAATCAAATTTTAGATGAAGCTCATTCATCTAAGTTGTCTATCCATTCGGGTAGGATCAAAATGTATCAAGATTTGAAAACCCATTTTTGGTAGGACCAAGATGAAGAAAGAGATCGCCGCCTATGTAGCTAGGTGTGATAATTGCAGTAGAGTAAAGGCTGTTCATTTGAAATTTGCTGGATTACTTCAGCCCTTACCTATTCTAGGCTGGAAATAGGAATAAATAAGCATGGACTTTATTACAGGCCTTCCGATGACACAGCAAGGTCATGATTCAATATGGGTCATTCTTGATCGCCTCACCAAGTCAGCACATTTTATATCAGGTTAACACAATGGATCAGCGCAGGGAAATACAGCTGAACCATATGTTTCTCAGATCAGTGAGACTACATGGGGTACCCAAGACCATAATCTTAGATCAGGGGACCACATTTATAGCTCATTTTTGGGAACACTTGCACCAGGTTTTGGGGACTAAACTAATTAGAAGTTTAGCATACCATCCACAAACTTCAGGATAGACCTAGCGAGTGAACCAAATCTTAGATGACTCGTTGAGAGCTTATGTTATATCTTCCAAGGGTTCATGGGAGAAATAGGCTACCTTTAGCCGAGTTCTCCTACAACAACAGTTATCAAGCAAGCATCAAGATGGCTCCTTTTGAAGCCTTGTACTGGTAGGAAATGTAGAACTCCATTGAATTGGATTGAGCCTGGTGAAAGAAGATACTTTGGCATTGACTTTGTCACTGAAGCTGAAGAGCAAGTGCAGCATTATCCAACTATCATATGAAAGTAGCTCAGTCAAGACAAAAGAGTTATGCTGATAAAAGAAGAAGACCACTGACTTTTGAAGTGGGAGACTATGTATACTTAAAAGTGTCACCCATGAAAGGAGTACAGATATTTGGAGTGAAAAGAAAGCTTGCACCTAGATATGTAGGGTCATACAAGATTACTGAACGAGAACTGAAATGTCAGCTTACAAGTTACAACTTCCTCTAGAGATGAGTGCAATATTCGATGTCTTCCATGTTTCTCAGTTGAAGAGATGTCTTTGCATACCTGAGGAAGCCATTGCACCCACCAACATTGAGCTCCAATCATATTTGACATATGAAGAGAAACCAATCAGAGTGTTAGAAGAGATGGAAAGAGTAACATAGGAGTAAGGTCATTAAGTTCTACAAGGTGGTGGGGAATAACCATAGTGAACAAGATGCCACGTGGGAACAGGAGGATTACTTACGTGAGGTTTATCCCTCCTTTTTTAAAGAATGGTAGGTCTTGCAAATCTCGAGATGAGATTTCTATAAGGGGGAGGGGCTATAACACCCTGGGTGTTAAGCTTGCATTTAACCTTCGCATTGCATGAGCACAAGCATCATTGATCATTCATGAGCATGAGTATTTCAAATATAATCTCTATGTTTGCTTACATACGCTAGGGTTTATATGTAACCAATGTATAAAATGTGTGTGGAACCTTAGGAATACCTTAAACATGTTTAGAATGTCACTAGGAACAACTTTGGTATTCATGACTAAGGCTAGTTTGGTCTATAAGTCATAGCTATAGTGTAAATCATCATTTTCAAGTTGTATGTTTGACTTGGAGTTGAACATCACTTTAGAAACTTTACAAGGCTATGTACCCTAAAACAAAGTTTTAGAACTCAAGTAGTGTAACAACTTTTATTTTTGGGTCATAGGCTAGTTCAGCTCCTAACATGCTTGAATTTGGATCACAAAAATCAATTCAGTGTTGTTTTTCAAACTTAGGAATTTTTCTAAGTCATATTGAGTATACAGTTTCATCAGTGGCTGACTTTGTGATGATTTAAATCCAAAACCATTGCGAATTAGGAGATGGTTTCTGAAGCAATGTTGTAGCCCTTACATAGCTCTACAAATTTTGTTTTAACATTGTGCACCGATTTGTTGTGGATTAAGTGCAATACCATCATCATTTTGCTCTGGCAGTCGCTGATGTTGAGCCTGATGACCATTGCGGTCAGGCCATGGGTGGCCGACCGGGCATAGCACTAGGCCACCGCATGGCTGCCGCTGGCTGGCATTGGGCCCCCGTCGTGGCCAGTTGATGGGCAATAACAGAGAAGCTGCGCTACCCATTTCACTGAGTCCCTCGCGCTCTCTCCCTCTCCACTGCTGTCTCTCGCACGCACAGCAGGAGCACCGAGTGCCGCCACATCACCGCACTGCTCCACCGCCGCATAACTCCTCCACCGCCTAGCCATTCCTCAATTTGCTAGCGCACATAGACGCGCCTTGCTCTGCTCTACGCCTTCGTCACGTTTGTAGCCCCATTCGAGCCACGGTGAGGGTAGAAATTGCCGTTCTTGACCTCGTCGAGATCTCAGCTTCCATGGCCACCTTCATGGCGAGCCCGCCACCGCTTGGCTCCTTTATGCATTCCTTATTCTTCTTGGTGTTAGAGCTTGGCTAGGGTGTGTCCAAGCTTCTGGCATGATGCTACGGCAAATTGTTGCCTCGCTAGCACGGAACACAACGTGCAGCACCACCACGCTCTCGTCGCCGCACCACCGCGCACGCAGATAGACCTCGTTGGCATGTCCCACCTAACCTAGGTAGCATCGGTAGGTTTGCATAGACACCATAGAGCCTGTGCGCTTCTCACTAGGCCTTGCCATGGCCCATAGCGGCTAGCGTACCTCCACGCCGCACTGCCGTGCTGCCATGGTCGATGACAAGCATGCTTCGGTGCATCCACGCTGCCACCACCGGTACCAATCGACGTGGATGAGTGAGGAGAGCACGAAGGTGGGGTCGGTTTCACCAGAGAGTTCACTGTCGGTGAGATAGCGCCGGTCAAACCCGCGCCCCTGTTTTGGTTCACTAACAGTGGGGTCCGCTGACTGCTGGGTCCCGCGTGTCAGCGACTGTAGTTAGGGTTTAGTTTTATTTCTTTTCTAATTTTTGTGCTAAATTTTGAAAAATGATATCTAGAGCTAGGAGTGCCCAATTTTGGTGAACCAAATTTTGTTGGATTCCTTATGAAGTGTAGTATTTTATAAAAATATGAAATGTACTATTTCTAGTATTTTTCTAGGTGAATAAAATGTAGCTAGATAAGTACTTTTTGAATGTTTGCAATCTTGTAAAATGGATAACTTGAGCTAGGAAAGTGATAAAATTGTGATTCCAATTTTGCTGATCTTGTGTTGACATGCTATAACTTGAAAAATACTAAACTTGCAGTAAACTTGATTGAAATAGGATCTTTCTATTTATCTATTAATAAATGGTGTTTTATGAGAAAGATTATAGGGATAAAAATAAGTAACATATTGCCATGCAAATTTTTGTACAGTATTATGGCACTAGGATGAAGCTAAGAAAAATATAAAATATGTTGTTTGACACTTTTCTATGGGGTTAACTATTTTAACTAAAATAAACCTTGTTGGCTTGTCATTTTTGTAGAGGATGTTATACATGTTCAGATCGTATGAACTTTTTACAGTAGTCTATTGGGAGCACTTGGAAGCTACTGTGATTTTATGAGAATTTATTGTGCATATTTGGTATATGTTTGTTATTTCCCCTAATTATCTAATTAAATTAATAAAGACATTTAAATAAATAAATTGTGCTTAACCATGATGTTTTCTATGGTACTTGTGATACATATGAACTATTTATGTTAGTAGTAAGGCTTAGAAGCAGTTGGTTGTATGCAACTTAATTAATTATTGCTTTATAATTCAACTAGAGGGCTGCATGCATAGTTTTTGTTGAGTTGATAATTTCATAGTGATAATGGTATGTTCTATAAAACTTCTTAATAACAAAGTTGTATATAACTTACTGATCTACCTTGTGTTAAATTTTCATAGTCATAGGCCTTAGGGTTTAAGAGTTTTGGCTGTCAGAACTTAGCTCTCCGAAATGTTTGCTCTCTGGACATATTTGAATAACTGAATTGGTTGACCTAGATAACTATTGAATCACATCAAGGGTATTAAAAGAAAGTTATAGACAATTTCATAGGCTTTCCAGAATGTCCACAACCATATTATTTCAATGTATATAACTCCAGTTAGGGTCAAAACAATTAGCTGTTGTCTTGTAGCCTAGTAAATAATTACAGAAGTGTTTGCTTAAGTAATAGAGAAGAGATATACACCTACTTACTAGAATAAGATGCACTTGTTATTACTTTAACACCATGCTAGTTGAAAATACTTAAATGGGATGCATTCATCACATCATATCATATTATACGTGCCATCGTATATGCATTCGTGATATCTTATTTCATGCTCATATATAGAGGATCGACCGAAGAGATAATGCTGTTGGTGTTCAATGAAGAAGAGGAAGGGGATCAGCAGGAGATGCCCTAGGCCATAGCTCCCGGAGAAGAGGAGCAGACTCCTGAAGAGCTCCCTGAGTGCCTGAATCATCAGCCAACGTCTTTCCTCAAAAGCAAGCCCCTGAAGCATTCTAAGTCTCCCATGTTTTACAAAATACTATTAACCCTATGTTTGATGCATTAGGTTATATGAGTTGATTGGAAACACTTGATGCATGGAACTACCTTGTCCAGATACATATACCTTTAACCCTATGTAGGTCCAGGATCGAATATATGCTTAGCCATGCTTAGACCGGTAGAAGTCGGGTGATTTCCTATCACCTGCAAGATATAGGTGGATACCGAAGCACGGTTGGCTATATTTGCTATCGTGGAAAAGAACCATGGGATAATGTAAATGGAGGCCGGGTGGAGTCTATGTGTAGGTTGACTCATGCGATTTTGTCTGTGCCGATTAAGGATCGTACCATTGTTGGCCCATCTGACTAGATTGAATGCATGCCTATCACTTAGCTGGCCGGATAACTCGTTCCGACCACAAAGTCAAGTAGCTCAACTCAGGCCGGGCCCTGTTATATAAAAGTGCACACTCTGAATGGTAGTAAGGATGTGTAGGGAGCCAGACGTGAGCCCAAGGGCAAGCTGGGCCTAAACGTTCTGGCAGCTGGTTGTCCCAAATTGTGCGACGCTGGGCGAACCCGTGAAATATGGACTTGAGTTTTACCAAAGGTGACCTAAGGTGACCGTTGATCTAGTTTGCCTAGGTTTGTGTTAGGAATAAATTCCTAGCTGGTTGAAATCGATTCGAATCACCGCCTCTCTCCGGATAGTGAGAAACTTGGCTAGCTCCAACATCATAGTAATTGTATTATGGAATGTGATGGTTCAGATAAACATGGAATTACTACACCGGCTATGGTTACTATTGTATGCTCTTAAATGGTATATCACATGTTTGGCAGAGGTTAGTTGCTAGTCTAGAGAAAAATAGCTATAATGAATATGGTGACCGAATTATAATTGTACAACTGAGTTAATCGCTTTTATGCAAAATGTTGTCAAGCTACCTCCACTTATAAAGCCATGCATAATCCTTGGAGTCAATTTATTTCTGGTTTATGACGGGTAAGTCTAGCTGAGTACCTTCTCGCACTCAGGTTTTTATTCCCGTTGTTGCAGATGGTATAGTTTATCATGGCTATTGCAAGCACTGCTTCCTGTCCCACCGTGGATGAGGAGTGAGCCCTAGGCATGCATCTTTAATAATCCTTCTTATATGCTTTTGTGGGTTGTGATCATGAGTTGGCACTATATTTGAACTATGATGTTAGTTTCAAACTTTAATTTGCTTCCGCTACTATCTACCGAACTTGGTTTGTAATAACCTTATTTCGTACTCTGATGAATGAACTATGTATGTGAAGTTTATGTAACATGTGACATGTATGTTGAATCATGTACGATCTTAGGTTGTATGTGGATCGTTAATCGAGACCCGTCGTGGTACTCAACAGGACTACCAGGTTTATATGGGCTCAAGTATGATAGTGCGAACCACTTGTGGGCTGCCATTGTACTTGTGCTCTTATAAATTGGTCGGTTCTATGACAACTTTGGGAATGGTCCCATGTAGTCAATCCCCCAGACATCAAACAACTCCACTTGGAGGTTGTTCATGAGTGGCATTGCATCCCGAGCATTGATGTTTCCATGTTTCTGGCATCTAACACATCTTCTAACAATATCCTTTGTATCTTGATACATTGTTGGATAGAAGAATCTGGTTTGCTAGATCTAATAATGTGTACGGTATGCTCCATAATGTCCTCTATAGGGCAATGCATGACATCTTTCTATGATTTTTGTGGCTTCAACCATGGGGACACATCTCCGTAGCAATCCATCAGCCCAGACTTGATAAAGACATGGATCATCGCACAAGTGGAAACGACTTTGATGCTTGAGTTTCCTCTTGTCTTCCCTTGGTGCAACATAACTTGCAACCATATAATACACAATATTTGCCATACCATGGGTCGAAGTCTGTTACCTTGAAGGAGTGTGTCATCCCTTAAAAAGAACTCATGTGTTTCCTTATATTAAAGCCTAGACAAGTGATCGACTACCGAGTTCTCTACTCCTTTCTTATCTCTTATTTCTATGTCAAATTCTTGGAGCAACCGAAATCCATCAGATCAACCGAGGCTTAGCATCTTTCTTAGTGAGGAGGTACTTTAGAGTAGCATGGTCTATATAAATAATTACCTTTGCTCCTACTAAGTAAGATATAAACTTGTCTATTGCAAAGACAACTGCCAATAGTTCTTTTTTAGTGGTAGCATAATTGAGCTATGCCCCAAACAAGGTTTTGCTAGCATAGGATATAGCATAGTGATTTTTATCCTTTGTTTGGCCAAGAATGACCCCAATAGGGAAGTCGCTAGCATCCCACATGATCTCGAGACGTAGCTTTCAATCAGGTGGTTGGATGATTGGAGCTAAAATGAGTGCCTTCTTGAGGATTTGAAAAGCTTCATCGCACTCATTGTTAAAAATGAAAGGTGCATCTTTGGCTAGGAGGCTAGTTAGGGGAATAGAAATTTGAGAAAAGTCTTTGATGAAATGTCTATAGAACCCTACATGGCCTAGAAAGTTGTGTATCCTTTCACATTTGTGGGAGGTGAAAGTTGTTCAATGACTTCAATCTTTGCTCTATCCACTTCTATCCCGCAAGCAGACCCCTTGTGTCCTAGCACTATTCCTTCTTGGACCATAAAATGGCATTTTTCCTAGTTTAGGACTAAGTGCTTTTCTTCACACCATTGTAAGGACTGTCTAAATTCTCCTAAACAATCAATGTAGGTTTTGCATAGATGGTAAAGTCATCCATGAACACCTCCATGATTTTCTCAATCATATCAGAGAAGATAGACATCATGCACTGTTGGAAAGATGTTAGAGCATTGCATAATCCAAATGACATTCATCGGTATGCGTAAGTTCCATACGGGCATGTGAAAGTGGTCTTACTTTGATCATCAGGGTGGATCGGGATTTGGTGATATTCGGAATACCCATCAAGGAAACAAAAGAAGGAATGGTTTGCGAGGCATTCAAACATTTTGTCAATGAACTGGTAATGGGAAGTGATCCTTCTTAGTGGCCTTGTTAATGTTTCTAGGTAGTGAATGCAAATCCACCACCTGGTGATAGTTCATTGAGGAATGCAGTTCATTCTTTTCATTCCTTATGACTGTCATCCCTCCTTTCTTTGGCATAACTTGGACAGGGCTAACCCACTCACTATGAGGCACATGATGGATAATCAGCAGCATGCAAAAGCTTAAGGGCCTCTTTCTTAACAACTTCTCGCATGGCATTGTTAAGCTTCCATTATGGTTCCCTCGATGGCAAAGAATTGGGATCGATAGGGATACGATGAGTGCAAAGAGTGGGACCAATCCCCTTGAGGTCTTGAGTGAGTAGCCTATGGCCTGATTTATGTCTTTCTAAAACAGCGACAAGTTTATGGGTTTCTTCTTGGGAGAGCTTGTCACTTATGATGATAGGAGTTTCTCGATTGTTATTGAGAAAGACATATTTTAAGCCAGAAGGAAGGGTTTTAGCTCAATTGAGGGTTGTGATGGCACCTCCAGTTTGATCTTGTTCAATAGGTTTCGCCAGCTCTTCCTCTTCTTGAATGAAATGTTCATCATCAAAAAATGGTTGGGCCATGTCTTTTGGAGATGCTATTAAGACATCCTCAATAGGTATTATTCAGGCTTGGATTCTACTATCGCATTATTTGAGCTAGCAATCAAAACGACGATAGGAGAATTTCCCAACCTTAAATTCAAAAGACCTTTGTTTTGGTCTTTCTTGAAAGAGTGTCCCCTAAAGGCTAGACCAATCAAGAGGGATGTGTCCTAAGATGTCATAGATTTTAGAATCTAGATGGTACTCGGAGCCTCTTATGCGTCAAAGGAATAGACCTTATGATCCCATAACTTTCAAGAGTAACTCTAGAAGGAATTCTTAATAGCTTATGAGATGGGATCAAGGACTTGTTGGGGCAAAGTTTTTCAACCAAAGCCTTTGAAATGATATTCATCCCAACTGGTAGGACTATAGTGAGCCTCTATGGTTATTTTCTTTAGCATGCAAGTTAGAACATCTAAGGGGGCAATGATTTAGGCTACCTCAGTGGATAACTCTATTTTCTTCCATCCACTCATGTCTCATGATGGCCAAAAGTCCTTTAATGTGTTCCATTAGGAAGGAATCATTGTGTGGACCATCAGTCATCCTCAAATGGTGCGGAGTGCACCAGAGGCTTTACTTGAATTAGTAAATTCGAGGTGTTTCCAAAATCTTCAAAGAGATCTTCCTCGATTTCAAAGGGAAATATGCAAGGTTGGGGTTCATCATCTTCTAAAGTGTGGTGTGTTCCCATAGTGGGAGGTTCTTTGACAACCAAATCATTAAAAGAATTCAAAGGAATTTCAGATTCGGTTGTGTGTGCCTCATGTTGGTTGTGCATGGATCGACTTCTTCTTCTTCTTTAGGAAACTCATCAAAAATGCTAGTGTTGGGGGTTGTTTCTACGGATTTTCTCTAGAATGTCTTTCCCTTCTGATGTAGACTAGGCTCGATCTTCTGAAAGGTATGATATCATCGATTGGTGGCGACTCGACGTTCATGATCTAGGCTTCAAACCAAGATTGATTTGGACCCCCACAACCGTTACACCATAGCTCCGTTGGTTATCAACCACACGAACATGATTGACCTCGACGAGAAGGCTTTCCTACAAACGAATCGAGAACACAAGCAAGAACGAGATAAATGCAATCTAAAATTGCAAATAAATATGAGGCTTGTGATAATGATAAGGAGTTCAAGTCTTTATTCAAAAAGACTAATCGCCATAGGCAAACAAGATCAAGAACTGGGGCCGTAGTTCACAGCAAGCAACCTTGGTGTCACAGTTGCAGCAAAACGATGTGTCGGTGTTTCGGACCAGGGGGTCCTCAACCAACTAGTGAATTTGAACTATGTGCCCCTAATCCCGGATGGTGATGCAAAGAGACACAAGGTTTATACTGGTTTAGGCAATCGATGCCCTACGTCTAGTGTGAGAGATCGATCTTGTATTCCTTGCACTGAAGTGCTCGTAGTAGGGGGTTACAAGCTAGGGGAGAGAGGGAGCTAGTCCTAGGTCTCAGCAAGGTGTCATGTGGGTCATCTGAGACATTGCTCTTAGGCAGCTGGGATGTGTGTGTGTGTGTTACAATGTGTTCCCCCCTGTCTATCCCCCTCTAAGTGGCCCAAGTCCTCTCCTTTTATAGCTAAAGGGAGGACAAGGATAGTACATGTGTTAACTATGCGGCGTTGTGCCAACAGGGGCGGCATGTCTGAGCCCCATGGCCTGTTCCTGTGGCGGCGTGGCTGTCGGAGTGGTCCGTCCTTGGAGCACTGGGGTGGCGTGCCAGTCCCATCTGATCCTATGCGTCATGAGAGCCCTGGGACTGCCTCAGAGTGGGTGTGGCAGTGAACGTGCAAACCACTATGGATGGACTGTGCATGAGGCCAAGGCTTAGTCGATGCTGAGGCTGCACCACAGTGGGGGGTCTCGGTGGGCACAAACCCCGAGATAGCCGAGACCTTGGTGCACAGTGCCGAGGCCCCGAGTGGGCGGCTAACCTGGTGCGCCGGCTTGGAGGTGATGATAACCCAGGCCAAGTTGTCCATGTCGCATTGTTTTCGAGGTGGGGATCATGGGGCACAGTGCAGTGTGGGCGCTGATCATGGGCACAGCATCAGAACATAGTGGCCGGTAATCCCCGCCGTGCCCTGTCCCAGCCGGTATGGTGTTTATGCGACCTCAGGTCCCTTTGGCCATTCTGTGGCATCGAGCCATCGTCTGGCTGAGATTGTGGGAGTGGTTGAAGTATTAATGAGACATGATGTGATGTCGGGAAGACCAGCCAAGGTGGGGGCGACGAACTATGGATAAGCTGGTCTCGTGTGATACGGGGAATGAGGCGTCGCGCGAGACAGAGAGCGGAGCCTCGCGTGGGATGGAGATTGGACTCCTTGCTGAGACCTTTCATGAGAAGCCTCGCGCGATATGGAGAAGGCACCCCCTGCCGAGGCCTTCTGTGGAGAGCCTCGCGCGAAGCGGAGATCGTGTTCCCTACCGAGGCCTTCCGTGGAGAGCCTCGCGCGAGGCGGAGATTGCGTCAGGACGCCGAGACCTCCTGCACGAGGCTCGAGGCGAGGCGGAGGGCCTGGTGGGCTCGGACGTGGCAGGCGAGGGGCCCATGGCTTACCTTCCAGCTTTGTTTTTTGATGGGACTTAAGTGACTCCTTTGATTGTTTGCTCGGGGTACCCCATTCTAAGGTACCCGACAGTAGCCCCCGAGCCTCCGGGGGAGTGCGTGCACTCTCCCTGAGGATTTGCTAAGGCTTGGTTTATACCCGCCCCCATAGGAGTTGGGTTTTGTTTCTTGAGGTTCCGGTGGGTGTGTGTGAGCGCACCCGCCGGGTGTAGCCCCCGAGGCCCTAGAGGAGTGAAGTTACTCCTCCAGGGGCTTTTTTCATTTTTGCGTTTAAGCGAGTAGTTTTTTATCGCATTTGCCGAGCCCATAAGCGCAAGTTCGGGTTGCGGGGGTCTCGGCGAGGCTATAGGAAGAGCCCTCTAGCCTCTGCACAGAGCGAGAGGTTCATTAGGGGTCCCCCTAACTTTGGGTACGACCCTCATGCTTCCTTTCGCTCAGAAGGAGGGGTGGAATGTGCTAGGCTACCCTCAATGGGCATGAGCATGGACACTTCCGGTGAGCTATTATCGGGTGAGTCCGAGTGGAGGCCCATGCCCCATTCGCTAGGGGATGGCTAGCGGTCCAGAGACGCACTCCAAGAGTACCAAAGGGTTTCTCTAGTGGGTGCCAAGGCCGTTCGCTGGGCCTCGATGGCTCGGTGCCTCCCTATGGTGGGATCCCATTCGGAGACTTCCCTGCCGGTCTTGGACATGACTTAGGACGCCTTGAGCGACTGTTCGCTCGGGCCTAGGCCATTCGTAGGCTCGCCCAGAAGTCATCCCTGACTCTGTTGCCCTGGAGCAGCTGTCGAAACCTCTTGGAGGCCCAGCCTTCGAACCCTTGGACCATAATGGGCTCGGTGCCCTTTATTGTGTTTTGTAATTAAACCTCTAGCGTGGGCTGGGACCGTTTGTCTTGGTCTTGGGTGCAAGAAGAGCCCCCGAGCCTCTGCCTGGAGCAAGAGGGCGGTTAGGGGTCCCCTGACTTTATCATCCGACCCTCACATATCCTTTTTGTTCGGACAAAGGGTTTGTTTGCTGAGCCCACTCTGGTCTCGGCAAGGTTGCAGGAAGAGCCCCTAGCCTCTGTGCGGAGCGAGAGGGCCGTCGGGAGTTCCCCTGGCTTTTTATACGCCCCTCACGCATGAGGGTTTGTTTGCCGAGGCCCCTTTTGGGCGCGAGCCCGGGTTGTGGGGTCTCGGCGTATTTGCAGGAAGAGCCCCCTAGCCTCTGCACTGGGTGAGAGGGCCATCAGGAGCTCCCCTGTCTTTTTGTATGACCCTCATGCTTCCTTTTTGCTCAAAAGGAGGGTTTATTTTGTCGAGCCCCTTTGAGTGCGAGCTAGGGTCGCTGGGTCTCGGCAAGGTTGCAGGAAGAGCCCCCTAGCCTCTACATTGAACGAGAAGGCCGTTGGGGGTTCTCTTGACTTTTTGTGTGACTCTCACACTTCCTTTTCGCTCGGAAGGAGGGGTGGAATGTGCCTCGCTACCCTCAGTGGGCACGAGTGGTGGCACTTCCGGTGAGCTGTTATCGGGTAGTCCGAGTGGAGGCCCATACCCCGTCCGCTAGGGGATGGCTAGTGGTCTAGAGACTTCTCTAGTGGGTGCTGAGGCCGTTCGCTAGGCCTCGGTGGCTCGGTGCCTCCCTATGGTGGGATCCCATACGGAGACTTTCCTTCGGTCTCAAACATGACTTTGGGCATCCCAAGTGTTTCGCTTGCTTGGGCCTTGGCCCCGTATAGGCTCGCCCGCAGTCGTCCCTAACTCTGTTATCCTAGGGCAGCTGTCGAAACCCTTTGGGGCCTAGCCTTTGAACCCCTGGATCGTAATAGGCTCAGAGCCTGGTTCCTTCATACGAAAGGAATAGGCCATGGGGAATATCTTCCCTATTGGCTCGGCAACGGGTGGCATGCCTTTTGAGGCGGTTTCATGGGGAGACGAAACGACACCTACTGCCATAGTGGCCGAGCATGACATGGTGGATGGGACATAACTATCCTCGCATTTAATGTGGGAGACGTGGGCGCGTGGGCCAGCGAAATCGGCTCATGGTTAACTGCGCCGGATCGGGGGGAAAATCTCCCTGATTTCGTTGCCTGTTCGTTTCGCCTCCTCCCTGCATAAATACCCGAACAGTCTCGCGCCTCCTTGTCTTACCTTGCTTGCATTAGCACCGCCTCCATCAAGCCATCGCTAGAGCAGCGGGTGCCGGGAAGAAGAGGAGAGAAGAGCGAGCCTAGGGAGAAAGCGAGAAAAAAGCGAGAGCGTGGGAGAGAGAGAAAAAACTCACCGCCGCACCTGATTCCTCCATTGCACCCATGGCCGGCGACATCATCGTTGTCGAGGCAGACCCCTAGGACCCGTCGGATGTCACCGAGGAGATGCTTCAGTCGCTTGTCGACGGTGGACTCCTTCGCCCGGTGACAGACCCCACCAGGCCAGAGTGGATTGCTCCGTATGGTGAGCCAGAGCCAAGGCCTCGCGACGGCTATGTCGTGAGCTTCGTCTCCTTCCACAAGCATGGCCTTGGCGTCCCGGTGGACCGGTTCATGCGGGCGCTCCTGCACTACTACGGTGTGGAGCTCCATAACTTCAATCCCAATTCCATCGCTTAGGCGGCTATCTTTGTTGCCGTCTGCGAGGGGTATTTGGGGATTGCTCCCCATTGGGAGTTGTGGCTCCACCTATTCCGGGCGGGGCATACTACCAAGCCGATGGGCACGTCGGGTAAGCAGAAGGCAACGAGGGCTAGTGGCTGCACTCTCCAAGTGTGTTAGGACCGCCTACACCTCTATATCCTAGCCCAACTCACGTCCTCCAATCGCCGGTGGTACACGAGTTGGTTCTACCTCCGCAATGATGATAGAGGACTTCCCCCTTACACTGGGCAGATTGTGGAGAGTTGCCCGGAGAGATGGAAGTACGGCGTCCCAAAGGACGACCAGCCCAAGCTACAACCGCTTCTGGATGGGTTGGCGAGGCTGCGGGGCCATGGTCTCACTGTGGCTGTGGTCGTGGCCGCCTTCCACCGTTAGAGGGTGCTACCGCTGATGGCTCAGCACCGGCGGCTGTTCGAGATGAAGCTAGGTGAGCCCATTGAGGGCACCCGGATGTCATCCTCTGCCCTTTCCGATGAGGAAATTCTTCGTCGGGTGGGGGAGACGGTAGAGGCAAAGCTAAGGGGCGGCAACTTGACCCCTATCGTGATGTGGCCGTCGTAGGGGTTCCTTTCGCTGGTAAGTCATGTGCCGCTGTAGCCTCCGAGCCTCCTCAATCTCCCCTTACCCCTTGTTTCCATATGCGCGTCCGTCGTTCCTATAGGGGATGAGGGACATGCGCTCCTCTCCTCCGCCCATTCCTGAGGACGCGAGGCAGCGGGCGATCAACCGTGCACACGCCGACGTGTAGAAAAAATGGAAAGACGCCAAGGCGGCGAAACGCATGAAGCAACTCCTCGCGCATGAGGAGCTGGATAAGCGTCGCCGTCAACAAAGGAAGGAGGGTCTCCCGCTGGAGGAATCCCCATCGACGTCGCTGTCGACGGAGGCCTCGGACGGGGATGACGAGGGCGAGGCAGGGTGAGGTCCCCTGGACCACCTTCCTGACATAGTGGAGGTGGTGCCTGGGGCGCTGGCCAGCAGCCCGACACTCCCAGGAGGAGGAGGAGAAGCGGACCGTGGGCCGGCGGTTGCCCGCTCTGGGGCCAAGGCCGACATGCCCGAGGCACGGGCGTTGGGCAAACGCACCGTCAGCCCGGTGGGCTCGGCGGCCGTGGTGGAGCAAGTGGTGGTGGAGACGACGCCACCACCCCCGTAGAGGACCGAAGGGGCGCCGAGGTCCATTGAGGACCGACCGGCACCGATGGATATAGAGGCAACGCCTCTGCCGCCGCCTCCGCCATTGCGGACGAGGTTCGCCGTGGCGAAACGGTTGCCGCCCCATTCAAGGTTAGTGTATTTTTGGCGGGGTCATAGTGCCTTCCGTTCGCTTTTTTGGTCTCGTGCTGACCCTGTAGGTTATTTTTCCTTAGTCGGAAGCGGCCTGCGGACGAGCTCCCCTTGGCGCCCCTTAAGGCGCTTAAGGTGAGCCCCGACTCCTCCGCCCACTAGGTGGCGGAGGCACAAGCCGCTATCCAACGCGGCGCAGCGTTGGCGAGGGTTGACCCAAAGGGGCCAGCCACCCAAGGAGGGGTTGCCGAGGTGGCCCCTACACAGATGAGGGAGGGAGCGCTTCCACCTCGTGGGGGCGAGGCTCACGAGTCGGATGGGGCCGGCGTGCCCTTGGTTGCCGAGGCCCCCGGGGTCTCCGAGGCTAAGGCGATGGAGGCCACGGCGCCCACGACCGCCGAGACCGTAGTGGCCGTGGTCGGTGTCTCTGCGTCTGCCGAGGCCACGATGGCGGAGGCCGAAGCCCCCGAGACCGTCGAGGCCATAATTGCAGAGGCCGGAGCCCCCGAGATCACCAAGGCCATCATGATGGCGGCGAGGCTGTCTGTCTAGGAGTTGGAGATGCAGGTGGCGGAGGCCTCGGTGGTGCCCTTGGTTCAGGGCCCGCCGTTGTTGTGAGAGGGCACCCGGGAGGTGGAGGTCTATCCGATCTCCTCCAACGATACTTCTCGGGCGCGGGAGGTGGTCAACGCTGAGGAGACCGATGCTGTGGAGCAGTCGGTGCCGCTCTTGGATGAAGGAAACTTGGCCCTCATGCGGGTGCGACCCAAGCCTCGCGGGTGGGATCACCCGCGGGTACTGTGGCGGAGCTAGGACGACCCTGAGGGGGAGCCTCTGTTCGCCCTTGAGGACGCAGCCGAGGGCGGGCGCTGGGGCACCTTCGAGCAATATCGCCAGCTGGTGGAGCGGTCGCTATGGACGACGCTATCCGTGGTGGCCGATGAACTGCCCGGGGTCGCCCAGGAGCTTTAAACCCGGTCCCTTGGGAAGTCGGTCTTTCTCCGATAGGAGAGGGGCATTTGGGACTAGCTTCAGCAGCAGAAGGGCCTTCTTGCCGGCACCAATGAGCTCCTGTCGACGTGGAGCATAGAGGTAGAGGACCTCCGCCTTCGTTGTGCCAATGCGAAGGTCAAGGCGGCCACGGCCCAAACACAGCTCGCCCCTCTGGCGGCGCGGGTGAAGGAGTTGGAGGAGGAGCTCACCCATGCGGTCAGAGATCGGGATGCCTTCAGAGGCCAAGCCATTGAAGCTATGGCCTCAGCCACGGATCTTGCGGGGCAGCTGGGGGCCGAACAGAGGGTGCACCAGCTGACAAAAGGTGCCTTGGATGAGGCCCTTGCTGCAGCTGAGGCCTCGTGGACCAAGGTTGTGGTTTGGAGGTGGACGGTCGAGGGTGAGTTTTAATCCCCTCATTTTGTTTTCTTTTTCTTATGTTCACTCCCTAACTCCCTTGCGTGACGCAGAGCTAGGGAGTGAAGCTTCCAGGGTGGCCGAGGCTTCTCGGGTCGAGGCCCACCGCTTGAAGGAGGAGGCTGAGGCTTCTAGGGTCGAGGCCCTACGTTGGAAGGAGAAAACCGAGGCCTGTCAGGTCAAGACCCGACGTTGGGAGCAAAAGGCCAAGGGTGAGTTCCGTGGGTTTCCGCCCCTAACTCCCTTGTTTTCTCTCTCGCTCGACCTCATTCCGTTTTCCGCGGTGCAGAGTCAGAGGCGGAGGTTACTCGGGCCATTGAGGCTTCCAGCGCGGTGCAGACGGTGCTCAAGACTAAGATCAGGGAGCATGAAGCGCTGAAGCATGCTGCCCTTTCTGCCTGCAAGGCCCTGGAGGTTGAAGGAGTTTAGTCAGGCAGCTCCCTAGGGAGCCATTTGGTCACACTGAGCAACCAGATGCGCGAGCGACTCTGAGGAGCGCTGCACACGGGTGTCAAGCACGCGCTGGCCGTCATCTCTTCTCACTACATCGGCGTTGACCTCCCATCCATCAGCGATGGGTATGTCCTACCTGATGATGAGGAGGAGGCGGACGCAGTGGTCATGAAGCTGATGGAGGCAGCGGAAGGCCCTGGCATGGCGCTAGCGATGCTCTTCAAAGAGGAGGTGGTTCCTCCCTTACCATCTGCCGGTGCTGAAGGCCCTGAGCCTTGATCTGGGCCCCGGGGGCTATGTAAAAATAGAGTAGGGGTTATTTTTCGTATCGTAATGTTTGTGGCCATCGAGGCCTTTATTTTTGAAGTATTTGTGTTTCTTAGTTGTTTTTCTTATGTTTTCGAGCCTCTGCCCTCTGTTGCTCCTAATCAGATTTCGTTTGCAAAACACCCCCTTGGGGCCTAAGCCGTCCTTTGAGCGAGAGGTAGTGAGGGAGTGCTGTAGCCCAGAGGCATAGGCCATCTCACGACTCTACCGACCTCTTGCTTAGGAAATAGACCTTGGTCCGAGGAGTTTTTACAACTGATTCGTCAGAGCCTGCTAGAGTCTTGGCGTAGGAATTTTTGCGAAAAACAACTGAAGAATGGTGCGTGGGACCTAGGGGGGAGTCCCCCATCTAGCCCCCGAGGGAGGCTCGGTTCTACCGAGGCAGAGCCGAGTCTCCCTTGTCGTGTTACTATACTGCCGAGACCTACGATGGGCTCGGGGGGTTTCTCAAAAAATTAGACCAACTAAAGAACACTTTTTAATTGTATTTCGAGAAATGACATATACAATGCTTGGAAATTTAGGGATAAAAGTGACATAGCTGTTCTATGTTCCAAGCGTTGGTGAAGACTTCGCCCTTCTCGTTGGCCAGCTTGTAGGTCCCGGGCTTCAGTACTTGGGCGATGATGGATGGTCCTTCCCATGGCGGGGTCAACTTGTGGCGACCCTTGTTGATCTGTGCTAGCCTCAACACCAGGTCGCCTACCTTCAAGTCTCGGCCTCGGACGCATTGGGCCTGATAGCGCCGTAGGCTCTGCTAGTATTTGGCCAAGTGTAGTAGTGCGATGTCTCGGGCTTCCTCCAGTTGATCAAGGGCGTCCTCTCGGGTGGTGCGGTTACTTTGTTCATTATAGGCTTGTAGCCTTGGGGAACCATATTCCAAGTCAGTGGGGAGGATGGCCTCGGCCCCATAGACCAGGAAGAAAGGCATGAACCCCGTGGCTCGGCTTGGAGTGTTCCTTAGGCTCCAGATGACCGACGGGAGTTTGGCGAGCCATTTCTTGCCAAACTTTTTCAACCGGTTGTGAATCCTTGGCTTGAGGCCCTGTAGGATCATGCCGTTGGCACACTCTACTTGGCCGTTGGTCCTTGGGTGTCCTATGGCCGACCAGGCCACACGGATGTGGTGGTCGTCGCAAAATGTTAGGAACTTTTTGCTGGTGAACTGCGTCCCGTTGTCGGTGATGATGGTGTTGGGGACCCCAAACCTGTGGATAATGTCAGTGAAGAACAGCACCGCCTGCTTGGATTTGATTCAATTGATCGGACGAGCCTCGATCCATTTGGAGAACTTGTCAATTGATACCAGTAGATGGGTGTAGCCCCTGGGGGCCTTTTGCAGAGGCCCGACCATGTCGAGCCCCCACACAACGAATGGCCATGTGATGGGGATGGTTTGTAGGGCCAGGGCTGGGAGATGTGTCTGCTGAGCATAGTACTGGCATCCTTCGTAGGAGCATACTAGCTTGGTAGCATCGGCAACCGCTGTCGGCCAATAGAACCCTTGGTGGAAAGCATTCCCTACGAGCATCCGAGGCGCTGCATGGTGCCCGCAGGCGTCTGTGTGTAAGTCCCAAAGCAGGGCTTGGCCCGCCTCGACACTGATACATCATTGGAGGACACCTGAGGGACTTCGCCTGTACAATTCATCATTGTAGAGGATGTAAGCCTTGGCTCGGTGCATGAGCTGTTGGGCTTCGGTCCTGTCGCTAGGAAGTTCCCCCCGATCGATCCAATCAAGGAACGGGATTTGCTAATCCACGTCCTGGTCGGTCTGCGGAGGCTTGGTGCTGACTTCCATGACTTTGGGCTCGGTCGAGGGGGTCTCAGCAGCAGAGGGGGCGTCGAGCTTTTTTGTGGGTTCCATGGGTGGGCCCTCCTCTATCGTCGAGATGTAGCTAATGGAAGGTTTGTAGAGGTCTCTAGCGAAAACGTTCGGGGGGATCGGGGCCCATGCCGAGGCCATCTTTGCCAGCTCATCGGCGGCCTCGTTGTACTTCCGCGTGACGTGCTTTAGTTCGAGACCATCGAACTTGTCTTTCAGGCATCATACCAACTTGCAGTAAGCCTCCATTTTGGGGTCGAGACAATTTGACTCCTTCATTACTTGATCTATGATGAGCCATGAGTCGCCTCAGACATCGAGACGCCATGCCCCAAGTTCGATGGCGACTTGTAAGCCGTTGATGAGGGCCTCGTACTCTACCACGTTGTTGGAGGTAGCGAAGTGGAGCCACACCATGTAGCGTATGTGTACTCCAAGGGGTGAGATGAAGAGCAGACCCGCGCCTACCCCGGTCTTCATCAGGGATCCGTCAAAGTACAAGGTCCAGCACTCTGTCTGAATTTGAGCAGGTGGCAGTTGGGTATCTATCCGTTCAGCCACGAAATCAGCCAAGACCTGAGACTTGATCGCTTTTCGAGGCGCAAAGGTCAAGGTTTCCCCCATAAGCTCGACAGCCCACTTGGCTATCCTGCCTGAGGCCTCCTAGTTATGAACTATCTCGCCCAGGGGGAAAGATGATACCACAGTCACTGGGTGCGACTCGAAGTAGTGACACAGTTTGCGCTGGGTTAGGACCATGGCATAGACTAGCTTCTGGATGTGGGGGTAGCGTGCTTTGGTCTCAGAGAGCACCTCACTGATGAAATAAACAGGACGTTGGGTGGGCAGAGCATGCCCCTCTTCCTACCTCTCTACCACTATGGCAGCGCTGACCACTTGGGTCGTTGCAGCGACGTAGAGTAAGAGGGCCTCGTCCCTGGCCGGGGGTACCAGGACGGGAGGATTTGTGAGCAGCCTCTTGAGTCTATCGAGGGCTTCTTCGGCCTCGGGGGTCCAGGAAAAATGCTCGGATTTTCTCAAGAGCCGGTATAGAGGCAAATCTTTTTCATCGAGGCGTGAGATGAAGCGGCTCAGGGCCGCAAGGCATCCCATGACCCTTTGTACTCCTTTGAGGTCTCTGATTGATCCCATGCTAGTTATGGCCGAGACTTTCTCCGGGTTGGCTTCAATGCCATGTTCCAAGACTATGAATCCCAAGAGCATGCCTCGGGGGACCCCGAACACACACTTCTTGGGATTGAGCTTGATGCCCTTCTCTCTAAGGCATTTGAAGGTTATCCTCAAGTCATCGACAAGACCCTTGGCCTTTCTGGTCTTGACCATGATGTCGTCTACGTAGGCCTCGACGGTCCGCCCAATGTTGTCACCAAAGACCTAGGTCATGCACCGCTGGTATGTGGCACCTGCATTTCTGAGGCCAAAGGGCATCGTCACGTAGCAGTACATGCTGAATGGTGTGATGAAAGAAGTCGCGAGCTGGTCGGACTCTTTCATCTTGATTTGATGGTAACTAGAATACGCATCAAGGAAAGACAGGGTCTCGCACCCTGCAGTGGAATCAACGATTTGATCGATTCAGGGTAATGGGAAGGGGACCTTTGGACAGGCTTTGTTCAAACTGGTGTAGTCTACACACATCCTCCATTTCCCATTTTTCTTCTTGACTAACATGGGGTTAGCCAACCACTCTGGGTGGGACACTTCCTTGATGAACCCGGCCGCCAAGAGTTTCTGTACTTCCTCTCCGATGGCCCTGCGCTTTTCCTTGTCGAAGTGGCGCAGGCATTGCCTCGCCGGTCTAGACCCGGCCCAAATGTCCAGGGTGTGCTTGGCGACCTCCCTCAGTATGCCCGGCATGTCCGAGGGACTCCATGCGAATATGTCAGCATTCGCACGGAGGAAGTTGACGAGCATGGCTTCCTATTTGATGTCGAGGGTGGCGCTGATCCTCAGCGCTCGGTCATCAGGGCAGGCGGGGTCGACCGGGATGAGTTTGATGGCCTCCGCGGGCTCAAACGCCCCTGTGCGACGCTTGGAGTCAGGCGCCTTGCCACTGAGTTGGTCGAGGTGGGCTATGAGGGTCTTGGCCTCCGCAAGAGCCTCGGCGTACTCGATGCACTCGATGTCGCGGTCGTATGCATGTTTGTACGTGGACTCAATCGTGATGATGCCGCTGGGGCCTGGCATCTTGAGCTTGAGGTAGGTATAGTTGGGGACTGCCATGAACTTGGCGTAGCACGGCTGCCCTAGGATGGCGTGGTAGGCTCCTCTGAACCTGACTACCTCGAAGGTAAGGACTTCCTTGCGGTAGTTGGAGGGGTTGCCGAAGCAGACGGGAAGGTCAATGTGCCCGAGGGGTCGCATGCCCTTCCCTAGCATGATGCCATGGAAGGGTGCGACGTCGCCCCAGAGCCTCAACCGGTTGATCTCCAAGAGCTCTAGGGTGTTAGCGTAGAGGATATTGAGGCCGCTTCCTCCGTCCATCAACACTTTGGATAGTTGAGTGTTGCCGATGATCGGGTCGACGACCAGTGGGTACTGCCCGTGATTTGGTACATGGTCAGGGTGGTCGTCTCGATTGAAGGTGATTGCCTCCCAAGACCAGTCGAGGTACCGGGGGGTGGCCACCTTGATCGAGAAGACTTCTCGGCGCTCCCTCTTGCGCTACCGCACCATAAGGCACGCCGAGGGTCCACCGAAGATCATGAAGGTGTTGCGTACCTCGGGGAAACCGTCGTCCTTGTCCTCGTCTCGACCACCGGTGCCCTTCTGCTTGGCGTTGTCGTCAGGAAGCCTGAGCCTAGCGTAGTAACGCCGCAGCATGGAGCAATCCTCAAGAGCGTGCTTGACCAGGCCCTAGTGGTAAGGGCAGGGTTTCTTGAGCATGTTGTCGAAAGGCCTAGGGCCTTTGAAGCCTCGACCTGCTAAACCGCGGTGGTCTCTAGGAGATCCCGGAGCTCGCCGTGGACCCACCGCCCCTCCATGGTAGAAGGCTCGGGCATTGCGCGGACCAGCATTGCCGCAACCGCGACGTTCTGGCTAGCGTGATTGAAGACTGGGGGTTGCTCACTCCCTTCGTCGTCATGGATGTGGTGATGCACGTCGTGGGCCCTCTGTTGGGCTCCCCCGCCTTCGCCATGATCTGGTTGCTCCTGTTCGAGAGTGTCTCGAAGCTGCTGTAGAAGGAGCTGGTCTTGTTCGACCTTGGCCTGGAGCTCACAGAGTTGTTCCAGGTCTAGGCGTTGAGGTCACGCAAGGGCGGGGGTCTTGTTTCATGTGGCCAGTAGGACAATGCGTGGAGGTGTGGTGGTGCCCGTACCTAGGCGAAGCGGGGAACGGCTACCTACCCCATCGTCCTCCTCGCCCACTCTCGGCATCCCAAGCCCGATGTGAAAACACTCGCGAGTGGGGTCATAGGTACCCTCGTCATCAGAGTTGGAGTAGCCAAAGCAGTAGTCGCTCGCGACCAAGAACTGGCGCATAGCCCTAGGGTCGTGGAGTCCGGAGAAGTCCACTCTGGGCCATGCCTCGTCCTCCTCCAAGGAATCGGCGTAGGCGTGGGTCGACTCGATGGTGTCGAAGTCGAGGGCAAAGCGCTGCCAGCGTTCCGAGGGATCCTCGTGAGTGGTAGTGTAAGCGTAGGCATAAGAGGTGGCAGCATTTCTCAACCCAAAGGGGTATGGGGATGGTGCCGTCGCCCGACTCTGCTCTGCCGGGATCGGCTCCTTAGGGAGTGGTGGAGCGGATCTTGACGATTGGGCATCACCACGTGCCACCAGTGATTTTCCTTTGTCCAAGCTCAGGCCAGACAGGTCCCCAGCCAGGGACCCTGTGCCAACAGCTGGTCGTAGGATATCGGCGGGGAGCAGCGTGCCGCCCTGGATTCACGTAGCGTCGGGGTGGTCTTGCTCATGTCGTGCCTGGTGAGCGTGGCGCGAGCGGCCGCCCGAGCGCCGCCTACGCCTAGGCTACCAGTGCATGACTTCATCGTCGGTTGGTGGGGCTCGAGGAGTGAGGAGTACCTTGTCGTACTCATGCCCTAGGGACATGAACTCTAGGCTCCCAAACCAAACCACCGTGCCGAGATGCAATGGTCGTACGGGATCTGCCATCCGGGACCTATTGGGATAACAAAACTGACACGTAGAGGCCCCTACCTGGCGCGCCAACTATCGGTGTTTCGGACCGGGGGTCCTCAACCAACCAGTGAATTTGAACTGCGTGCCCCTAATCCCGGATGGTGATGCAAAGAGACACAAGGTTTATATTGGTTCAGGCAATCGATGCCCTATGTCCAGTCTGAGAGATCGATCTTGTATTCCTTGCACCGAAGTGCTCGTAGTAGGGGGTTACAAGCTAGGGGAGAGAGGGAGCTAGTCCCAGGTCTCGGCAAGGTGTCATGTGGGTCGTCTAAGACGTTGCTCTCAGGCGGCTGGGATGTGTGTGTGTGTGTTACAATGTGTTCCCCACCGTCTATCCCCCTCTAAGTGGCCCAAGTCCTCTCCTTTTATAGCTGAAGGGAGGACAAGGACAGTACATGTGTTAACTATGCGGCGTCATGCCAATAGGGGCGGCATGTCCAAGCCCTGTGGCCTGTTCCTGTGGCGGCGTGGCTGTCAGAGTGGTCCGTCCTTGGAGCACTAGGGCGGCGTGCCAGTCCCATCTGATCCTATGCGTCGTGAGAGCCCTGGGACTACCTCAGAGTGGGTGCGGCGGTGAACGTGCAAACCACTGTGGACGGACTGTGCGCGAGGCCGAGGCTTAGTCGATGCCGAGGCTACACCGTAGTGGGGGGTCTCGGCAGGCACAAACCCCGAGATAGCCGAGACCTTGGTGCACAGTGCCGAGGCCCCAAGTGGGCGGCTGACCTAGTGCGCCGGCTTGGAGGCGATGATAACCTAGGCCAAGTTGTCCATGTCGTGTTGTTTTTGAGGTGGGGATCGCGGGGCATAGTGTAGTGTGGGCGCTGATCATGGGCACAGCGTCAGAACACAGTGGCTAGTAATCCCCGCCGTGCCCTGTCCCAGCCGGTATGGTGTTGATGCGACCTCAGGTCCCATCAGCCATTCTGTGGTGTTGAGCCATTGTCCGGCTAAGATTGCAGGAGTGGTTGAAGTATTAATGAGACATGACGTGCTGTCGAGAAGACCGACCGAGGCGGGGGCAACAGACTATGGATAAGCTGGTCTCACGTGATACGGGGAATGAGGCCTCGCGCGAGATGGAGAGCGGAGCCTCGCGTGGGACGGAGATTGGACTCCTTGCTGAGACCTTTCATGAGAAGCCTCGTGCGATACAGAGAAGGCAGCCCCTACCGAGGCCTTCCGTGGAGAGCCTCGCGCGAAGCGGAGATCGTGTTCCCTGCCGAGGCCTTCCGTGGAGAGCCTCGCACGAGGCAGAGATTGCGTCAGGACGCCGAGACCTCCTACGCGAGGCTCGAGGCAAGGTGGAGGGCCTGGTGGGCTTGGACGTGGCAGGCGAGGGGCCCATGGCTTACCTTCTAGCTTTGTTTTTTGATGGGACTTAAGTGACTCCTTTGATTGTTCGCTCGGGGTACCTCGTTCTAAGGTACCTGACACAATGTTTGTTTCATGAGGAAATCAAGATCTACACAAAACCCAAACCCTAAGGAGAGTGACAGCTGCTATTTATAGAGTCATGGATGTCACCCCTCTGGACGCACCCCTTAATGGGCCCAAACACTATACACGGTCCAACGGACCAAAAGACGGTGTCGCAGCACCCTGGCAGATTTTAGATGCTGACTTATTTCGACGATTTCCGTTGATTCCGATGGGCTTTTGATGTGAGAACACTTAGATTAGCTTCCTTATAAAATTAGCTTTCCAACCATATGTGGATCATCAAAAATAGAGTCTGGATGCATCCTGAGTGACTAGTTTAAGGCAGACTGGTCCTAGAACCCGAGACAAACTCGAACTTGAGTTACTTTGGGCCTCCACCTTGGGGACTCGAACCGAATTAGCCTCGGACCTCCTTCTTGACTTGGACACCCTTGTTGGCCTCCTACCCCTCCATACCATGTGCCAAACATGGTCATATGCATGGGTGTCATGTCCTCATCATCCTCCCCTTCTTGATGAAAAGCCGTCCTCGGCGTCGATTGTGTTTGAAACTGATCCTGCACAACATAAAGGAGAACGGGGTTGCGAAGACAAAGGAAACTAATATAATTGTGAGAAGGAATATGACCATGTTTCCAAGTTTCTAGGATGTCATCTCGCATAAAAATTTCAGCAAGCATGTAGACTCCATGATCCGAATGCACATGATGTATGTCAACATTATCCTGTAAAAGATTAGAACTAACCAAAGATAATGCAGGAATAGATGGTCTAGTAGACATAGGTAGCAACCAACAATGCTCCCCTTCTTGGAAGTTAACTTGTTTCTTTGAGGAACATGAGAAAATGTTTGTATTATTATGGCTGCTCTCTAAATGATCATAATCTTGTACAACAAAAGGAGAATTCATATTACTATGAATATATACTCGATGTATCATATATTGTCCCTTGTTGTTATATTTGCCAATAACATGATATGTGTGTTTAGAAAACCAAGGTAAATTAGCATATTTAAATAGGCTCTCCTCCAAACAATATGGGTTACACAAAACATCAAATTCAATGTAACCCAAAGTATGTAAATAAGACAACAGTTTGAACTTGTCAGTTTTAGTAGCAATATGAATAACATGTTTATTTTCAGCACAAGTGACTGGTTCCAAAACATGTAAAACTGAGGCATCATCAACCAATTCATCTTTATCACAAGGAACTTCAAGCAAATTATCATGGGACGGAGATAAATCAAGAGAGGGTTCCACTAACAATTGCTCTATGATAGCATGGTTTATGGAAGAATTTAGTACATTAAAACAATTCTCACCTTCCATGAGTGTAGCACCATGGGCATTACCTGTGTTCTCAGTAGGAGTAATAGGTGCATTGTGAAGTGATGGTTCTGAATTTGCATATGAGGTTGTGAGCTCCTCATTTTATTCCATGTCATCCTCTCGCTTATGGACATTATCCTGCAAAAGGTTAGTCATAGCAAAAGGAATAACAACAGACACTTCCTCTAAATGGTGCACCTCAGCATATAAAGTCAAAACATGAGGTGGATTAACAAAGGTTTCTCCATAAGGAGTTTCATATCATTCCAAGTTTGAGGTTTATCAGAAAGATCTAAAGACTCCCACCAAGATAAAGCAGAATGTCGCAAAACACTAGCTGCATTTTTTACCTTCCTCCTTGGACACATAAAGCGAGTAGCAAATATGTTATCTATGGCAATTTCCCACTCCATGTACTCATCAGCACCTATACCATCATAAGTCCCACTCCATGTACTCATCAGCACCTATACCATCATAAGTTGGTGGATACGAACAACCTATCTTTATTAGAAGATAGCAAAAGACAACACAAAATTATTATCCCTACCAACTACTTAGGTTGTGGACAAGGAAAAACAAGGCACTCAACTCTTAAGCATCTTACCACGGTCTTACATGTGTTCTTACCAAAGCAACAGGCGGTGCAATCGGTCGGTGACTCTAATACTATTGTAGCTTGAGTGTAATAGTTGTAAGGCGAACATGTACTTGGTTAGAAGAAAGTGGAGCATGGACAGGCACAATATAGTAGCAAGGAATAGCAATATTGGCAACTGAATAGCAAAGCTGAATAAGTATCCCGAGTACTTGTCTTAGTTGCTGGCCTACTCACGTTCCAAGTACCAGATGTATCAAGTGATGTGAACAGTAGGAATATGATTAGGAACAAGGCAGAAATCAGCACACACAAACATAGCTCAAATGGCGCTCTCTATGTGCTCCTCTAGATATTGTTCCACTTTTGCCCCTCTCTTTTTTCTCTATTTTTGGGCTGTCGTTGTTTTTTGGGATTCTTTGACTTTTTCTTTTTATTTTTTTGATATTTTTTATTCACTTAGGAGCACAAAAGAAGTAACCACAAAAAATATGAGCTTAAACAAGTGAAAGGTGTGGCCTGTGAAAATTTTAGAAGACATGCTCAAAATCAACAAAAAGCTTATGACCACGAAAAGAGGATCCTGTGACCAGTTTTTGGCCAAAATAAAAAGTTCTAAACCTAGCTTAGCTAGGGATCGATGGATCCAAAAATTTTTTTTTATCAATTTTGATATATGGAAAGTTGAAATATGAGTTCATATGCAAAAACTAGACCAGTTTTACGAACTGACTCCGAATTAGAGGACAATGGGAACAATGCGTGCAAAATTGGTCACGACAGCAAGGATTTGATGAAAACAGTGAAGACAAGTGTAACAAATTAGATGGCGTGGACTAGGGTTTGATGGATATAAAGGAAACACAGCAAGACTTGAAGGTGTTCATAGATTATGATGAAAAACAAAAGGAAAAACACAAACTGGACTAAAAATGATCTAAAACCAGCAACCAGAACTTGACCTAGGAAACAAACTCAAATACACGAAACAGAGATGAAATTGCATGGCACAATGAGGCTATAGGACAGGGAATATGCGGCGGTGTATATTTTTTTAGCTTTTTGTGGACTATAGGTAATGCAAAAATAGTAACAATCTAAAGGGAAAAACAAAGTTATACCTAACGGGTAACAAGCTCTCTGATACCACTTGATGTAGACTAGGCCCGATCTTTCGAACGGTATGATAGCATCGATTGGTGGAGACTCGATGTTCACAATCTAGGCTTCAAACCAAGACTAATTCAGATCCCCGCAACCATTACACCACAGCTCTGTTGATTATCAACCATGTGAACGCAATTGACCTCGCCGAGAAGGCTTTCCTGCAAGCGAATCGAGAACACAAACAAGAACAAGATAAACACAATCTAAAATTGCAAATAAATATGAGGCTTATAATAATGAGAAGGAGTTCAAGTCTTTATTCGAAAGGACTAATCACCACAGGAGAACAAGATCAAGAACTGGGGCCTTGGTTCACAGCAAACAGCCTTAGCGGCATAGTTGCAGCAAAACGATGTCTATTTCATGAGGAAATCAAGATCTAAACAAAACCCAAACCCTAAGGAGAGCAACAGCTGCTATTTATAGAGTCTTGGACATCACCCCCATGGATGCACCTCCTAATGGGCCCAAACACGATACACGGTCCAACGGACCAAAAGACGGTGTCATAGCACCCGGGCAGATTCTGGATGCTAACTTGTTTCAACGGTTTCCATTTATTTTGAAGGGATTTTGATGTGAGACCACTTGGATTAGCTTCCTTATCAAATTAGCTTTCCAACCATGTATGGATCGTCGAAAACAGAGTCCAGATGTGTCCTAGATGACCAGTTTAAGGCAGACTGGTCCTGGAACCCGAGACGGACTCGAACTTGAGTTGCTTTGGGCCTCCACCTTGGGGACTCGAACCAAATTAGCCTCGGACCTCCTTCTTGACATGGACACTCTTGCTGGCCTCCTACCCCTCCATACCATGTGCCAAACATGGTCATATGTATGGGTGTCTTGTCCTCATCACCTTCACTATTGGTTTTGGGTCTGAACGATGATCCTCTAGAAGATATGTCGAGGTGGAGAGTAGTTTCCTTACAAAGACCAAGATAGAAGTGATGTAAAAGGACATGATCTGGCTAGGAAAGGTTTGAACTAGAGTTAATAAGGCTCATAAACCTAGCCCAAGCTACTCCTAATGTATCCTTCTCCTTCTATTAAAAGGTTAGAACTTCTATTCGCAAAGTGGCAATTCAAGAAAGAGGGAAGAAAGCAAGACAAAATTTGCCTCAAAGTTCATCCAAATTTCCATTTACAACTACTACGGTATGAGCATACCATTGTTTCACTCTACCCAAAAGGGAGAACAGAAACAATTTCCAATTAATGGTCTCTTGTGTCATGCCAGCAATAGTCAAGCAAAAACACAGTTGCTCAAATTCCTAAAGGTGGGTATAAGCATTTTCATCTTCTTGCCCAGAGAAGGATTGCTCCCGAACCATGGCTATGAAAGCAGGATGAAGCTCATAGCCATTAGTAAGAATGGGGTGCTATGATGGTGGCGGCTCCAAATTCACCCTTCGGAGCCAAAAGTTGAATGATAGTTGAGGAATCCATGTTATAGTGGTGGTTGAAAAAGGTAAAGACATATATAGATGAATTTGGTTCTAAACTAGCACTGCCACATTCCCTAGCAACAGCGCTAGAAAGCTTGTTGGTATTTGTTAATGCACACAGAAAAATCTACAAGCGCACGGATACCGCTATATCTTTTACTAGGGAGTATTCCAGAGTATCATATTTATCCACAGGGAACGCAAAGTGTTTCTAGTAAGGATCAAGATCGTCCAAGGATAAAAATAGGAAGTGTTTTTGTGGGTAGATAGGGGTTTTCTATGGCTTATACTAGATAACTAAGGATCAGGCTTACTTTACTTACTTTGGAGCAATAGTACCTTTTCGACTCACAAAGGAGGTGAGAAAAAGTAGTTAGGGGAAGGTTGCCTAAGCTCTACGAAACACCAATCCGAACATACTGGATTACAAAGGCCTGATAGAGATGTCACCTCTGGGGCTACCACAACTAACCATCAAATTGGGCACAAATTTAGGTAAACATTAGCCTAGACACCATTCTATGCTAATGATTACTACTATAATCCAAATCTTAAGACTAGAGCACTCAATGCAAGTGGAGTTCATGTAAGTAAAGTTAAGTAATACTATATTTAATTAACTAGAGAACTTAAAAGTACCAATAGAAGAACCTAGATA
Source organism: Miscanthus floridulus (assembly GCF_019320115.1). NCBI lineage: Eukaryota > Viridiplantae > Streptophyta > Magnoliopsida > Poales > Poaceae > Miscanthus > Miscanthus floridulus. Next base: position 65,010,424 of record NC_089598.1, on the reverse strand, counting down.
TAACTCAAAGATGAATCAGATCCATAGAGGTACAAAGTTGAGAAGAATCCGACAGATCTGGCTTCTCCTCAGATCTCTCTCCTCTCCTCTCTCCCTATTTTCTATAATTCAACTAGGTGAGAATCACCTAGAGGGACACTACTACAACATGTGTATGAAATAATGAAGTTCTGTGTTTTCTGGAGAAAAAGAGGCCTTCTGGCCTATTGGACATGCCGGCCTTGCGTCGCTTCGGGACTGGCTAGCCCGGTTGACCTATTCCCCATTGGCGCGGTACGCAAGAGACAAGGCCGGCCCACATGGCAGCCGATGTCGGCGCCCAGCACCCACGTTGCATGGCGCTATTATGGTGGGGGCTGCCTGCATGGTACTATACACGTGGGTCCCCACCTAATCTGTTGATTTATTCCGAAATAAATATCTTTTTATTTTGAGCTCCAAATATAGCAAATAATATATCCATCTTGATCATCTCGATGAGCTCTTCTCAATGGTGCACTCCAATTCTTCCTTTGAGATAGTTTTATTTGGTGAAAAATTAAATATCTTGTAGGACAAATGAGAGCACCAAAACTCGTGGAACTTGTTAGATAAAATAATATTCTACTTTAATGTAGCATGGGATGTTGTCATTCACTACTAGAAATGTCGACTTCTATGATGATCAGCTTTCATCACTGAAGAGCCAAATTCATCATAATTTTAGTTTTATGATGAATTTATGATGAAAAATGGTTCGTCATAGAAGTCGCGTTATTCTTGCAATTCTATGACGGATAGATCCATGATGAAAACTGATCATCATAGAATCTTTGGCATACGTGGTAGGGGGCAGCCACGCTGGCGGTTGCTTCCATTGGAGATGCTTTCCATGTGTACCTGCTATAGCCAGTTGCATTGGAGGTGGTTCGGGTATGTGTCACCTTGTTATTAGACAATGTGGCCATCTCTGGTTCTTGCACGTCTCAGGTTCTTAATGGACCACATGTTGGGCCCCTATTGTTCCACATGTCTATTTTCTATTGGCACACGTGTCATGTTGCGGTTGGGTCATGTGTCATTTCTTCATTGGACCATGTGTCGTATTTTTATTGGTCCATGTGGACATTTCGTATTCGACCACGTGTCATGGCATTGTCTGTCATTGTTTCATTTTTTTATTTGGCCATGTGGCATGATGACTTCCTTCGATGTGTCGGATTTTTATTAGCCCACATGCGGTGCCTTGGCTATTTCACATATCATGCACTGGTTCATCCAGGTGTCACATTTTTATTTGATCACGTGGCCTGCCCAGGTTCTACCACGTGCCCAACAATCAATTCATCATAAAAGTAATTCAAGATCGTCACATAGATTGACTACATAGTTATTTGACGATGTCTACATAATTATTCAGCATGACAATCAAATACAACAAATTACTGTTTACACATCAGCAGCAACCTGCTGATAGTTCCACCACATCAAACCAATACATGAGTACACACATCAAACCATAAGTGTTCACTGCATCAAGCCAATAGAGTTGACAACTGAGAGTTACCAGAAGAAGAGCTAAAGCGCATGATATCCTCACGTAGCTTATTGTACTCCTCCTATTGCTGTATCTTGAACTCCTCAAATTCCCTTTTAGTCTTTTTAGTCTTCCTCTTTAGTTCATCCACTTATTCGATGAGGTTAGCAGAACTTTCCTATTTAGCAACAAGCTATTCCCAAAGCATTCTCTTTGTCAATGTCTCTATTCTAGCGGAGCTTATCAGGATACCGGATTTCTTCAAAAAAAGGGTGTTGTCGCTGACCTAGGAGTGGACCTGGCCATGGGAGAGCCAAAGGACCATGGGAACAACATCAACAATTGTCATTGGTTCGTGCCCATTAGCAATAGGTTCTGCTCGCATAGTTTCCATAGCTTCATATGAAATTCAAGAAGTAAACATTCGGTTACAGATAGTGGAAGAGGACTTGAATTGAAAACCCAAGAGATTAGTTCATAAAAAGTAACGCAGGTTTCATATTGATATGGAATACGGGGCTGTTTAGATCTTGGCCACACAAAGCCATGTTGTGGCGAGATGTGGCAGTGGTGGGGTTTTCATCCGCCACACTCTTGTGGCTCATTCTCTACTGAGTAAAGCTATGGTAGCCTCATTTTACCCGTGGCGAGCCATAGTTTGTGGCATGGCGGCCGGTGGCCTTCAACCAAACACCCTCTACATAAGCACAATGCACAGGTACTGATATGAATTACATACTGCAAAATTCAAGCAGTAAACGATAGGTTATAGATATGGATTACATAAGCACAATGCATAGGTATTGCAACTTCAAAATTAAATGATGATGCCAAATTTAGGGCCCCTTTGGTTCATAGGATTTCCAAAGAAAAAATGTTGGAATCAATAATCCTATGGAATCAGCACCATAGAGGCCTTGGGTTCATAGGAAGAAATGGGGGTAGGAAAACCATAGGAAAGTTTCCTATCCTTCAACTTTCATAGGAAAATAAAGAAAAAACATCCAGTGAAAACTCATTGTATTGGTTTCCTATGTATTTCCTGTACAAAACCAAACACCACATCTAACAAAATTCCACTATTTTTCACATGCATTCCAATCATATTCCTGTATTTTTCCTGTTCCTATGTTTTTCTAATCTGCCACTATTGCTTCTATTAATAGTGCACATGAGTTTCTGTTTATACAAAGGCCAGAGTAACAATAAAACACAACCATCACTGTAACAAAACTGACCAATTTGTAAGAGCACAAGTACGAAAGCAATCACTGGAGTGATCAAACCGTCATACTTGAACCCATATAAACCCGGTAGTCAACTGAAACCATGAAGGATTTCAAACCAACTTGCATACAACCAAGATCACAGTAATTCAACATAACAAGCCACATGTTACATCCATTTCACAAGTAGTTCACAAGTACCTCATACATCAGAGTACACATAGTTATTACAAAACAAGTTCACAAATAGCGGAAGCAAAGTAGTTTGAGACCATCACACACACTTAGCTCAAATACAAGCAAGCTCCATAGGCATATCTAGCAAAAGCAGTAAGATAAGATAACATAGATGATCATGCCCATGATCTAGTCTTCATCCCCCGTAGGGTGGAGACAATACTTGCAGTAGCCATTATAGAGCACGTCATCTGCAACAAGGGGGAATAAACTCTAAGTATGAGAATGTACTCAGCTAGACTTACCTGTCGTAAACCAGAAATAAATGACACCAAGGAGTATGCAAGGCTTTATCGGTGGATCTTGCTTGACAACCATTTTGCATAAAAGCTTTAGTGACATGAGAACACAATTTACATTATTAGTAAGCAGCAAATTATCCAAATTAACCTATCAACTAAATTAGCACCTGTACTAGAGCAAGCAATTGATTTAACTCCAAACATTAGTAACCATATCCAGTACAATATTGTATCATCATCATCATTTAACCATCAAGTTCCATTAAGTGCATCTACGTTGCCACTGCTCAGTCAAGTTCTCACTATCCGGGAGAGACGGCGATTCGAATTGATTCCTATCCAGCTGGAGGGTATTCCTAACACAAACCCAGGCATACCATGCGAAGGCAGCCTTGGGTCACCTTTGGTACATCTCAGGAATCGTGGCTCCGAGCAGCGCCGCACCCTCAGGGAGTCCACTCTGCCAGGTGGTCAATCTCACCTCAGACTTACGCCAATAGCTCCCCACACATCCTTACTACCGCCAAGGTGCGCACTTTCACTTCTTGGTCTTCTGGCCTGAGTTGAGCTACTCGGCTTCATGGTCGGAATGAGTTATCTGGCCAACTAAGTGATAGGCATGCGTTCAACATGACATGAGGACGTACAGCGAATTGGTCCTTAACCGACATAGACAGGGATAGATCCACACCCAAGACCTCCTTGCCTTGCTGCTTCTCTATCGACATCCTGCCCGGTCACAATTCATTATTAACACATGGTTATCTTCCACGATAGCAAATATAGCCAACCGTGACCGGACATCATCCTAACTTGCAGGTGATAGGAAATCACCTGACTTTTACCGGTCTAAGCATGGCTAAGCTTTGATTCGCTCCTAGACCTAAATAGGATTCAGGGTACGTATACTGGCCAAGAAATAGATATATATGCAACAAGTGTTTGCATCCAATTCCTATCACTTAATGCATCAACAAATAAAGTTACTCAAAGTAACCATTTTCAAAACATAGGAGACTTAGAATGCTCCAGGGCTTGCCTTTCAGAAAAGATGAAGGTTGGTGATCGGGACACTCAAGAACTTCTTCGTCGGCTCCTTCTTCGAGGGCCTGCACCTCCTGCTCCTGAGCTTGCTGCTGCTCCTCCGGAAGTACTTGCTCAAATTCCAAAAGCGTGACTCCCTTCGGAACACCTATTGCATGCATATGCATAGTATAAGAATCATGCATGCACTAGAGATGGAAGGTGATGATGAAATGTACATCCATGTATGTATGGGTGCATGAAAGACATAATGATATAAGATTAACATCGATTTTACCAAGTAGGTGCATATCTCTTTTAGAAAACAAGAACGACACACTCACCAAGTTCTAATAACCTAAGATAAAGTTGCTCATCTTCAGTAAAAGGTCTAGCAACTACAACTAACAATTTATCTTAATTAGCCTAGCATCTAAATCATCACATCAACTCATATAAAGCAAACAAGTCATTCACTGCACTCAATAGTTTTCAGGCTACAAATAGCAGCTACAAGTTTGATCCATAACTAGAGTTCTACAGATCCAAATACCATGATGTGGAAAGCTTATAAAATTGTCTACAACTTTTGTTTAATCACCAAAGTCTAATTCAAACTCAAACTAGGTCACCCAGACTGATCTTGCAAAATTGTCCGTGGATTCCAGAGAGCAGGCAGTTGGGAGTGCTGCCTTCCAACTGACATAACTCTCAAACTACTAGGCCAAATGTCTTGAAATTTTAACACAAGCTAGATAAACAAGTTTCCTACAACTTTGTTATTGACTACTTTCCCAGCAACCCAAAGTATCATGGTGAACTTTATAAAGTTCCCAGAACTGTCCAGAAAGACACAATGCAAGAAAAATAATTATTAACTTATGTTGTAAACCTACAAATGGACAAAACTAACTTTACTAACTCATCACACATGTTAAAAGAACACCAGCGAACATAGTGGCTATTCCTAAATAAATTATTTTCATGCCTTTATTAATTTATTTAGATACTTAGGTTAAATAATAAACACATGTCCAAAGTGTACAGAAAATTCCACACAAATTACAGTAGCTTATACATGTCTCCAATACGCTACTACATAAATTTCACATCATTTGAACAGGTATAACATCCTACACAAAAATGATAAGGCATAAACGCTTAAAATGACATAAATAGGAAACCCTGGTGAAAAGTGTCAAGCAATAGATTTTATATTTTTCCTAGCATCTTTAAGGTACTAGGACATCCTCCAATAAATTTCATGGTCATTGGATTTATAGATAAATTACTAAAATTCACACAAGGATCATCCAATGATAAAAGGAAAATCTATAAATCAAAAACCATACATACACTGACTCTCAAATGTTTATCAGAGCTTCTACTCATCAAGAAGAGCTCACCCACAAAATTTCATAATTTTTGGAGCACAAAAACTCAAGATATAATTTAAACAAGTTTGCATGCATTTAAAAACACATTCCACGTTTCAAATTAATTCATCCAAAACTTCCAGTACAAGTGTTAATGTTATATTTTTCCTAAATACTACCCTTCACCATGATCCTAACAAAATTTGAACCACACAATTTGGATCTACCAAACTTCAGTTATCAAATTTACAAAACAGCATCAAAATCTGAAATATTGAACTAGCTTTCTGGATCTGGGCCACTGACATTCGGGGCCCACGAAACAGAAGGACCCACACGTCAGCGACCGAAAAATAGGGCACAGCGGGAATCGGTGCAGGATCGACGCCATCTTGCCGACAGTGACTTCTCCTGTGGATCCGAGGGCACCGGTGTGTTCCACGCGACGAGCCGCACCTATCTATGCCCTTCCCGCAAACACTACCAAGCTCTAGCTACGATGGCGTCGGCAATGGTGGACTGCGGCGAGGTTCCGACGGCGCTCCGGTGAAGTCCGGCTATGTAGGCGCGGCTAAGCTCAGTACGAGCTTCTAGGGCTCATGGGGAGGTTAATGGAAGGAAGAACGGGGAGTGAGAGGGCTTCGGTTGTGGCCGGCCACGGTGAGCACACTCCGGCGAGCTTCGATCAAGGCGGCGAAGCAGCTTACCACGCTCCTAGCTAGCAAATGCTAGTGTGGTGGTGATGTGGGGTCACGATGAAGCACAATGGAGCAGCTATGGTGGCGATTGAATGATGAGGCGCGAGCTTGAGCCATCAATGGTGACGACGAAGCTGCTCGGCACAGCGGCGGCTGCTGCGGTCGCTGTGGTGAGCGGAGGAGAAGATGAAAATGATAATGTGAGAGCTAGGAGGGAGCGGGTGACTACAAGGCGTGTTGTGGCATGCGGCAGCCTGACATGGCCAGCGCGGTCAAGCCAGCGGCGATGCACGGCGGATGAAGTTTGAAATGGTCAACCACTGTAGCTTCCATTCAGTTAAGCCCACCAACGTCTGACAGCGAGTTTTCATCGACCTAAAACTCCTAAACCGTGATGATCTAGCTCTTGGCATAGTTGACAAAGTTGGAGATTTAAGTGAGTTCTACAACTTTGCCAATTGGAGCTTGAGATGGTTCGGTCTGGTTAGGGAGATACAAAGCTCCAAACAAAGATACAAGAAACTAAAAATCAGTTCCAGGACTTAGAATTTTTCAGAGTTTCTAAAAAGATCCCAAAACTGACTTGTGGGCCCTTTTTGAGCATGTTCAGCACATTTTCATGAGATAGTCATAAACAACTTTTGTTCCTTATAAAATTTGCTACAACTTTGTTTTAGGTTGCTTAGACATGCAAGCAATCTAAGTTGTACTTTTTAAATAGTCAAACATAAGAGCTCTAGGGTCAACAAAGTCAAACTACCACTTGGAAACTTAATTAGGCAAAATGATCAACATGAACATTGTTCCTAATGACATTCTAAGTATAACTAAGTTGCTTGAGAGGATAATTAACCACACCACACATTGGTCACCCAAAAACAAGCATCACATGTATTGAAACAAAGAAAAACAATGACTTTGTTACTTCTGTTTCAAAACTCTGTTTCATGAGATTGTTGTATAGTACTAGCCAACCATGTTTCACTAAAGTAGGTGACATGTTTCAAGAGTGAGTTGAACATGTTGCACTTGAATGTTGCTCAATAACCATATCATGAAACAAACACACATGGGATATACATATATGTTGCAATGTTTCAAAAGCATGTTTCAAATCATCAAAGCTCATGCATGTATGAATGATGCTCATGTTTATGAAATGCAAGTGCAATTATGCAAGCCTAACACCTAGGGTGTTACAGCCCTCCCCCCTTATAAAAATCTCACCCTGAGATTTGAAAGGCGTACCATTTTGAATAAAAGGTAGGGTATACATCCTTCAAATAATCTTCCCGTTCCCACGTTGCATCGCTTTCAGTACCCTGGTTACTCCACATAACCTTGTAGAACTTGACCACATAGTTCTAGGTTACTCTCTCTCTTATGTCGATAACCCATACCGGCTTTTTTTTATAGGATAGATCTGATTTCAACTTGATATTTCTAAGTGAAACTCTTTCTTTGGGAACACGAAGACATTTCTTCAATTGAGATACATGAAAAAACATTGAAGATAGCTCTCATCTCATAAGGTAACTCTATCTTGTAAGGTACATTCCCACTCTTTTCTATGATCGGATATGGGCCTACATACCTAGGTGCAAGCTTCCTTTTTACTCCGAATCGCTGCACACCTTTCATCGGTGATACCTTCAGATAAACATGATCACCTACTTCAAACTCAATGGGCTTTATTCTTTTATCCACATAGCTTTTCTACCTAGCTTGAGCGGCTTTCATATGTTTTTGGATAGTACAGACTTGTTGTTCAGCCTCTTCAACAAAATCAATGTCGTAGTATCTCCTTTCTCTAGATTCAACCCAGTTCAAAGGAGTTCTACACTTGTGGCCATACAACGCTTTGAATGGAGCCATCTTGATGCTTTCTTGATAACTATTATTATAGGAAAATTCAGCCAAGGGTAACCACTTATCCCACGAACCTTTGGATGATATGACACAAGCCCTTAACATGTCTTCCAATATTTGATTCACTTGCTCCGTCTGTCCAGAAGTTTGTGGATGATAAGCAGAACTTCTAACTAAGTTTGTCCCTATCATCTTGTGCAAATGTTCCCAAAAAATGAGTGGTGAACTGAGGTCCTCGGTCAGATACAATGGTTCTAGGAACACCATGGAGACGTACTATCTGATTAAAATATAACTCAGCATAGTCACTTGGGTGATAGTCAATTCTAACTGGTATGAAATGAGTAGACTTTATTAAGCGATCCACTATTACCCATATGGAATTAAAATTCTTTTGGGTAGGGGGAAGTCCAACAATAAAATCCATACTAATCTCTTCCCATTTCCATCTTGGTATAGACAATAGCTGGAGAAGTCTAGCATGTTTCATGTGAATTGCTTTGACTCTACAATAATTATCGAACCTTGCAACATAAGCTGCGATTTCTTTCTTCATCTTGGTCCACCAAAATCGAGATTTCAAATCTTGATACATTTTGCTACTTCCCGGGTGGATAGATAACTTGGATGAGTGAGCTTCTTCTAATATTTGGTTTCTAAGCTCTTTGTCCTTTGGTACAACAAGTCTATCCTTAAACCATAGAACAACCTTCTCATCAACACGAAAGTGTTTTGTCTCTTGTTCCTTCATCTTCCTTTTGATATGGAACACACCCACATCGGTTTTCTAAAGCTCGATGATTTTACTTTCTAGAGAGCAACTAAGGGTAATACTGTGCAACACAGCAGGATGTAACAGATGTACCAAATGATAATCTGCTTCCAAGAGAGAATTGCAGTGAGATTTTCTACTCAAAGCATCAGCAACAACATTTGCTTTACCCGGATGATAATGGACTTCTAAATTATAATCTTTAATCAGCTCTAGCCATCTTCTCTATCTCATGTTCAATTCTGGTTGGGTGAAAATATACTTGAGACTTTTATGATTGGTATAGATATGGCACACGTTACCGAGCAGGTAATGCCTCCAAATCTTCAAAGCATGAACAACAGCAGCTAACTCAAGATCATGAGTTGGATAATTGGCTTCATGCTTCCTTAGCTAACGTGAGGCATAGGCGATAACCTGGCCTTCCTACATAAGGACACATCCTAAACCAGTACCTGATGCATCAGAAAACACATCAAAAGGTTTCTTGATATTAGGTTGTGCCAAAATAGGAGCTGATGTCAACAAGGTCCTTAAAGTGCAAAAAGCAGTCTCACACTCCAGAGTCCAAACAAACTTCACATCTTTTTGAAGCAACCAGGTCATGGGCTTGGCTACCTTAGAGAAATCCAGAATGAATCGACAAAAATATCCAGCCAAACCAAGGAAACTTCTGACCTCATGCACTGAAGTTGGTGCTTTCCAATCCATGACTTCTTTCACCTTAGACGGATCAACCAAAATTCCTTCATCGGACAACACTTGACCCAAGAAAGGTACTTTCTTAAGCCAAAACTCACATTTACTGAACTTGGCATAAAGCTTATGTTCTCATAGCCTGGATAAAACAACTCTTAGATGCTTGGCATGTTCTTCAGCATTTACGGAAAAGATCAAGATGTCATCAATGAAGACAACTACAAATTTGTCCAGTTTCTCCATGAATACTTAATTCATCAGATATATGAAGTATGCAGGAGCATTGGTCAGGCCAAAAGACATAACAAGATACTCATACAACCCATATCTAGTGGAGAAAGCGGTCTTAGGCACATCCTCCGGTCTAATCTTTATTTGATGATAACCATATCTCAAATCAATTTTGGAGAATACTTTTGCCTTAGACAACTAATCAAACAAAATATCAATGAGGGGCAATGGGTACTTGTTCTTGATTGTGACAGCATTGAGTGGACGATAATCCACACACATGCGCAATGACTTATCCTTCTTCTTCATAAATATAGCAGGACAACTCCAGGGAGAAGCACTAGGTCGGATAAGACCTTTCTCTAATAGATCTTGTAACTGCACTTTAAGCTCTGCTAACTCATTAGGCGGCATCCTATAAGACCTCCTAGAAATAGGTGCAGTACCCGACACTAACTCGATCTTGAACTCGATATCTCGATCAGGCAGTAAACCAGGTAAATCATCAGGAAATACATCTAGAAATTCACACACTACTAGAACATCCTCAATTCTCAGGGTCTGGATAACATTAGCAGTGTTGTGGAGTTCTAACTCTCTAGGAAGTGGCACAAGGAAAGCCTCCTTACTGATAGGATCCCTCAACATAATGACCCTAGTGGAAGTATCAATGAGCACAACATGACCGCTTATCCACTTCATTCCCAAGATTACATCTATCCCTAATCCTGGCAAAACTACCATATCGGCCATAAACACTCGTCCCTCTATTTCGATACTCACACCCAGCACTATTTGATTAGTCGAAATATTACTTCCAGCTGCACTAATGTAATAACTACCCAAGGATACTGTAATTACCTTCTGATTGTATTTTGATGCAAAAGCTGGACTCATAAATGAATGCGAAGCACCGGAATCAAATAGTACATCTGTCGGATGGTGATTCACAAGGAACTAACCCGCAGTAACCACCTCTCTAGAGGGTATCTCAGTCACGTTGGTGTAGTTAACATTCCATGATTAGCACTAGAATTCTCTTGCTTCTGATGGTTCTTCTGAGGATATGGGCAATTCTTGGACCAATGACCTGTCCTGCCACAATTTCAGCAGGGCCTGTTCACTGGTGGAACAAAAGAATTCTCTAGTCCGGTGGTGCCCTTTGGAAGAGGTACAGTAAATGCTTTCTTGAAACTAGTCTTTGCCTGATTCTTCTTCTGTGGCGGCCAGTACCTAACAGCTGTAGCTGGTGGGCGAAACTGAGTCTTCGCTACTGGAGCTTTAGCCTGAGAGGCACCTGCCTCAAAGGCCCTCTTGCAATTTTTGGAAGCAGCATAGACATTATTGTTATTCTCTTGAGTAAGAGCATCGCTTACGAACTCATTGAAAGTGACACTCTTGTTGTTTCCCATGGATTTCGTCAGTTTAGGACTAAGCCCTCTCTTAAAGCTCACAATTCTCTTTGATTCTGAATCAACGAATTCTGGAGCATACCTTGCCAGATGATTGAATGCATGAAGGTATTCAGTGAGTGTCTTGGTGCCCTGCACCAGCTTCATAAACTCATTGTGCTTTATGGCCATCAACCCGGGAGGAATATAATGACTCTTAAAAGCCTCCTGGAATTGATTCCACATGATCTAGGCATTCTTAAGTAAGGTGGACCTATAATGACACCACCAAATACCTGCTGGTCCTTGTAACTGATGCGAAGCATACTCCATCTTCATCTGCTCCGTCACCCTGAGCAAACGGAACTTGTGCTCAAGCGTGTTTAGCCACTCTTCTGCTTGGAGCGGCTCTTCAGCTTCCTTGAATATGGGCGGCTTGGTATCTTGGAATTCTTTGAATCACTAAACTGGTTGGGCTCTGGTCCCTGTCATTTATTGTGGCCCTATGCTTGATGCTGGGCCAGGGTACGCATAGCGTCCCCCAACGCATGCTGACCTTCCACGAGCATGGCCAATAGATCAGACGGTGTGGGTGGTGGTGGCAGTGGAAGATCATCATACCACTACCCCAACATGGCCTGAACGTAGATTGCGCGACATCTATAGAAGTGCATTTGTGAGTAATGATGGACGATGTTAGATACATTGCAGATGAATTGTAGAATTATGCCAAACTAAACTTATTGGAGAGATTAATTTCATGCAATAAATAGAGGCATAATAATTCATCCTCATAACATCACCAATACTTTACTCTGCACATTCTCACGATGCATACGCTTACATGCCAAATTTTGCCAACATCAAAGCTGGACTTTTATTTAAAGATCGCATCCATATGGAGCCAACATGCAAATTCTAGAGATTACATCCAAGTCTCTAGCTGAAATTAAGTTACGTGTTCTTCCAAAAGAAAACAAAAGATAGGCTCTAGTGCATCTAACTTAGTGCTACAGCCAAACTACACATCTTCATCAGTGTCAGCATCGATCACTCCCTCACTGTCTTCATCCTCGACAGGGTCGCGTTCCTCCTCTTCTTCATCTTCTTCAGCTTCTGGTACTGCAATGACATTAGCATCTAATTCCATGCCATCATCATCAGCGAAGATCACCTATGGTCCTCCCACCATGGGGTACACAGGAATAGGATGAGGAATCGGATTGAGCTGATTGTTGAGGCGGTGAACATCAATATGCAGTTCTTCAATTTGGTGGAGGAGTTCATTCTCTTAGATTTCTGCTTGAATTCCGGTCATGATCCTAGCATTGTCCCTAATTTGAGCTAGATGGAGTGCATCATCTCGCTCACGAGTTAACTGCATGATTTGATCTTGGTTAACATCTCTTTCCCTGACAACACTTACAAACTGCTGCCTACGGTTTTCCAAAGCGCTCATAAGACCACCGATATCATTTTGAGCTGTCCTAAGCTCCTTACCATTCTTGCATGCATGCTTCTTCCACATGAGTTGTTCCTTCAGTGCCTGCCGAAGGGCTATCAAGGCACCGACATAAGTGTCCTGGCGATCCTAAAACAGCTTCAGAACAGCCATCATAGCACTCATGGTAGGTCCTGAGCCCTATTCCCTTTCTACCAGAGTCATGACCAAGGGATCATCCTCAAAATTCAGCCACTCTACCTCAGACAGAGCTACTCGAGGAATGGACTCAGCTGGTCCGGCGATCAACTCGTCACCAAACTCCTGACAAATATCAAGTAGAACTTCCAAAGCTACCATCTGTGCCCCTTCCGAAGGGGTTTGTCCATCTGCTTCGACGCTCCAACCAAGCCACTGGGGTCTGTTTGCGTGAGGTGGGACAACCACCTCCACGTCATACCACATCATTCCTCCTTCAGCCTCCCCTTGTTTCCAAGTATAACAAGGCAGCTCCGCATATCCCACTAAATGTAGCACTCTCCACAGCAGGGTTGGAGTGCCAAACATGTGCAGGAATGTGTCGCTCCTAGGCGGTAGTGCTGGTGCGGCCATCTGTAGTAACATTACAACTTGGGTGTGAGAGGATTATCTTATAGGATGAGAAATCTATAACGGAATAATTAAAGATAAGGGAGGGAGCGATGTAAAAATGTAATGGCATTAGTGAACATGATGCATGCACGTTCCGTACGTCCTCATGAATCTTAAGAAAAATTTAAAATTCTAATGACATAGATGGTGGCATACATACGTTGTCTCATATACATGTCTAGTCGAGCTACACGTTGCGTTGTTAGTGTACCTACAGACAAATTCATTGCAGCCCATCCCAACAAAAGAGAAATAAGCACATAATGAAAGTAGTAAACTAAGATACTCTCCATATATACATCCCCGGATATATATACTTCGGTATCCAAAGCTACCCGATAGATACACCCACAATTAAGTACCTTCATATGTACATGTGTGCAACATGTAAATATTCCGGTAACCACAACTAACTCTCCCCTAGACCAACAGTTGGACGGTCATGCTCTCACAACTCACTTTACCTAGGCATAGAGGCAATTGATCCATACATTACCACCCAAGCGGATGGCATCCATACAATAGCACGCCGTATGGACGATGAAATAAAATGAAAGCAATTACACCCCAAAAGTCATTACTTAAAAAAGCCACCTGAAAGTCCATATTTGGGCATAGAGGATATGACCACTGGCACACTTAAGTAAAATTTCATATTTGAACACCCCTATATATAAGTAGCTATAAGTTGTCAAAACTGATTTTCGCAAACAAAAACCTTTGTTTTAAATACACATATGACATGTTTAATATTGAATCTAGCTCTAATACCAGATGTAATAGAACCGACCAATTTATAAGAGCACAAGTATGAAAGCAATCACCAGAGTGATCAAACCGTCATACTTGAACCCATATAAACCCGGTAGTCAACTGAAACCACAAAGGATTTCAAACCAACTTGCATACAACCAAGATCACAGTAATTCAACATAACAAGCCACATGTTACATCCACTTCACAAGTAGTTCACAAGTACCTCATACATCAGAGTACACATAGTTATTACAAAATGAGTTCACAAATAGCGAAAGCAAAGTAGTTTGATACCATCACACACACTTAGTTCAAATACAAGCCAGCTCCATAGTCATATCCAGCAAAAGCAGTAAGATAAGATAACATAGATGATCATGCCCATGATCTAGTCTTCATCCCCCGCAGGGTGGAGACAATACTTGCAGTAGCCGTTATAGAGCACATCATCTGTAACAAGGGGGAATAAACCCTGAGTATGAGAATGTACTCAGGTAGACTTACCCGTCGTAAACCAGAAATAAATGACACGAAGGAGTATGCAAGGCTTTATCGGTGGATCTTGCTTGACAACCATTTTGCATAAAAGCTTTAGTGATATGAGAACATAATTTACATTATTAGTAAGCAACAAATTATCCAAATTAACCTATCAACTAAATTAGCACCTGTACTAGAGCAAGCAATTGATTTAACTCCAAACATTAGTAACCATATCCGGTACAATATTGTATCATCATCATCATTGAACCATCAAGTTCCATTAAGTGCATCTACGTTGCCACTGCTTAGTCAAGTTCTCACTATCTGGGAGAGACGGCGATTCGAATCGATTCCTATCCAACTGGAGGGTATTCCTAATACAAACCCAGGCATACCGCATGAAGGCAGCCTTAGGTCACCTTTGGTACATCTTAGGAATCGCGGCTCCGAGCAGCGCCGCACCCTCAGGGAGTCCACTCTGCCAGGTGGTAAATCTCACCTCAGACTTACGCCAATAGCTCCCCGCACATCCTTACTACCACCAAGGTGTGCACTTTCACTTCTCGGTCTTCTGGCCTGAGTTGAGCTACTTGGCTTTGTGGTCGGAACGAGTTATCCGGCCAACTAAGTGATAGGCATGTGTTCAACATGACATGAGGACATACAGCGAATCGGTCCTTAACCAACACAGACGAGGATAGATCCACACCCAAGACCTCCTTGCCTTGTTGCTTCTCTATCGACATCCTGCCTGGTCACAATTCATTATTAACACATGGTTATCTTCCACGATAGCAAATATTGCCAACCATGACCAGACATCATCCTAACTTGCAGGTGATAGGAAATCACCTGACTTTTACTGGTCTAAGCATGGCTAAGCTTTGATTCGCTCCTATACCTAAATAGGATTCAGGGTACGTATACTGGCCAAGGAATAGATATATATGCAACAAGTGTTTGCATCCAATTCCTATCACTTAATGCATCAACAAATAAAGTTACTCAAAGTAACCATTTTCAAAACATAGGAGACTTAGAATGCTCCGGGGCTTGCCTTTCAGAAAAGATGAAGGTTGGTGATCGGGACACTCAAGAACTTCTTCGTCGGCTCCTTCTTCGGGGGCCTACACCTCCTACTCCTGAGCTTGCTGCTGCTCCTCCGAAAGTACTTGCTCGAATTCTAGAAGCGTGACTCCCTCCGGAACACCTATTGCATGCATATGCATATTATAAGAATCATGCATGCACAAGAGATGGAAGGTGATGATGAAATGTACAGCCATGTATGAATGGACGCATGAAAGACATAATGATACAAGATTAATATCAATTTTACCGAGTAGGTGCATATCTCTTTTAGAAAACAAGAACGGCACACTCACCAAGTTCTGATAACCTAAGATAAAGTTGTTCATCTTCAGTAAGAGGTCTAGCACCTGCAACTAACAATTTACCTTAATTAGCCTAGCATCTAAATCATCACATCAACTCATATAAAGCAAACAAGTCATTCACTGCACTCAACAGTTTTTAGGCTGCAAACAGCAGCTACAAGTTTGATCCATAACTAGAGTTCTACAGATCCAAATACTATGATGTGGAAAGCTTATAAAATTGTCTACAACTTTTGTTTAATCACCAAAGTCTAATTCAAACTCAAACTAGGTCACCCAGACTGATCTTGCAAAACTGTCCGTGGATTCCAGAGAGCAGGCAGTTGGGAGTGCTGCCTTCCAACTGACATAACTCTCAAACTACTAGGCCAAATGTCTTGAAATTTTAACACAAGCTAGATAAACAAGTTTCCTACAACTTTGTTATTGACCACTTTCCCAGCAACCCAAAGTATCATGATGAACTTTATAAAGTTCCCAGAACTGTCCAGAAAGACACAATGCAAGAAAAATAATTATTAACTTATGTTGTAAACCTACAAATGGACAAAACTAACTTTACTAACTCATCACACATGTTAAAAGAACACCAGCGAACATAGTGGCTATTCCTAAATAAATTATTTTCATGCCTTTATTAATTTATTTAGATACTTAGGTTAAATAATAAACACATGTCCAAAGTGTACAGAAAATTCCACACAAATTACAGTAGCTTATACATGTCTCCAATAGGCTACTACATAAATTTCACATCATTTGAACAGGTATAACATCCTACACAAAAATGACAAGGCCTAAAGGCTTAAAATGACATAAATAGGAAACCCTAGTGAAAAGTGTCAAGCAACATATTTTGTATTTTTCCTAGCATCTTTAAGGTACTAGGACATCCTCCAATAAATTTCATGGTCATTGGATTTATAGATAAATTACTAAAATTCACACAAGGATCATCCAATGATAAAAGGAAAATCTATAAATAAAAAACCATACATACACTGAGTCTCAAATGTATATCAGAGCTTCTACTCATCAAGAAGAGCTCACCCACAAAATTTCATAATTTTTGGAGCACAGGAACTCAAGATATAATTTAAACAAGTTTGCATGCATTTAAAAACACATTCCACGTTTCAAATTAATTCATCCAAAACTTCCACTACAAGTGTTAATCTTATATTTTCCTAAATACTACCCTTCACCATGATCCTAACAAAATTTGAACCACACAATTTGGATCTACCAAACTTTAGTTATCAAATTTACAAAATAGCACCAAAATCTGAAATATTGAACTAGCTTTCTGGATCTGGGCCACTGGCATTCGGGGCCCATGAAACAGAAGGACCCACACGTCAGCGACCGAAAAACAAGGCATGGCGGGAATCAGGCGCGGGATCGACGCCATCTCGCCGCGGCGACTTCTCCAGGTGGACCATGAGGGCACCGGCGTGTTCCACGCGATGAGCCGCACCTATCTATGCCCTTCCCGCAACCACTACCAAGCTCTAGCTACGACGGCATCGGCAATGGCGGACTAGCGGCGTGGTTCCGATGGAGCTTCAGGCGAAGTCCAGCTATGTATGCAGTGGCTAAGCTCAGTATGAGCTTCTAGGGCTCACGGGGATGTTAATGGAAGGAAGAACAGGGAGTGAGAGGGCTCCGGTGGTGGCCGGCCATGGTGAGCACACTCCAGGCGAGCTTCAGGTCAAGGCGGCGAAGCAGCTTACCGTGCTCCTAGCTAGCAAATGCTGGTGCGGTGGTGATGCGGGGTCATGGTGAAGCACAATGGAGTGGCTGTCGTGGTGATTGAATGACAAGGCGTGAGCTTGAGCCATCAATGGTGACGACGAAGCTGCTTGGCACGGTGGCGGCTGCTGCGGTCGCTACGGTGAGCGGAGGAGAAGATGAAAATGGAAATGTGAGCGCTGGGAGGGAGCGAGCGACTGCAGGGCATGTTGAGGTGCACGGCAGCTCGATGTGGCCAGCACGGTCAGGCCGGCAGTGACACACGGCGTACACGTGGTGGACGAAGTCTAAAACGGTCGACCACTGTAGCTTCCATTCAGTTAAGCCCACCGATGCCTGACGGCGAGTTTTCATCGGCCTAAAACTCCTAAACCATGATGATCTAGCCCTTGGCGTAGTTGACAAAGTTGGAGACTTAAGTGAGTTCTACAACTTTGCCAATTGGATCTTGAGCTGGTTCGGTCTAGTTAGGGAGATACAAAGCTCCAAACAAAGATACAAGAAACTGAAAATCAGTTCCAGAACTTAGAAATTTTTAGAGTTTCTAAAAAGATCCCAAAACTGACTTTTGGGCCCTTTTTGAGCATGTTCAGCACATTTTCATGAGATGGTCATAAAACAACTTTTGTTCCTTATGAAATTTGCTACAACTTTGCTTTAGGTTGCTCAGACATGCAAACAATCTAAGTTATACTTTTTAAACAGTCAAACATAAGAGCTCTAGGGTCAACACAAGTCAAACTACCACTTGGAAACTTAATTAGGCAAAATGATCAACATGAACATTGTTCCTAATGACATTCTAAGTATAACTAAGTTGCTTGAGAGGATAATTAACCACACCACACATTGGTCACCCAAAAACAAGCATCACATGTATTGAAACAAAGAAAAACAATGACTTTGTTTCTTCTATTTCAAAACCGTGTTTCATGTGTTTCATGAGATTGTTGCATAGTACTAGCTAACCATGTTTCACTAAAGTAGGTGACATGTTTCAAGAGTGAGTTGAACATGTTGCACTTGAATGTTGCTCAATAACCATATCATGAAATAAACACACATGGGATATGCATATATGTTGCAATGTTTCAAAAGCATGTTTCAAATCATCAAAGCTCATGCATGTATGAATGATGCTCATGTTTATGAAATGCAAGTGCAATTATGCAAGCCTAACACCTAGGGTGTTACAATCACTTACAAATGGTTGTAGCTATACAACATTGGAGTGAGATCCTGTAGCCTGGTGGCACTTCACTTTTGCACGGTTTTGCTTATTCTTCTCAGATCCATGAGTCAACTGTCTAGGTCCTATTGACTTCACTCTCTTGGACTGCCTTCCTCTAGGACTGATATTGGCGTTGCCTTTTGTCCCACTGGTGGAGCCTCCTCTGTGTCTTCTTTGGACCATACATTGAAATTAGAGAAACAAATTTAAGCAGGAAGCATGTACAAATTGCATTACTATCTACACCCCTCACCCCCCAGCCCCTCTCGCCTGAACTCAATACAAGGTAGAACAAGCACCTGAATTGGAAGGGCCACTGGCTCATGTTGTAAATCTAAATATGTTTCATCTGTATCACCAAATACCTCAACAACCACCCCTAGTTCTTCCATCTTCCTATGATTCTTTGTGACTTGTGCCTCCCACTCTCATTCAAAAGCAATTAGTGGTTGTTCATCTAGATTACAAAGGTATTTATTAACTAAAGCTTCTAGCGAATGTCAATATAACATAGAGCAAGAGTATGCAAATAAGCGCCTAACTAGTAACTACAACTTATATGGAAGTCATTAATCCAATAAAGCACATGTCAGCTACACTCAACTATAGGAAATATGCAACCCCATCGCTATCCACATATCCCAGATTAAACCACTACAATACAACACACATCATAAAAGGAATTTGGGTACCTCTTTCTCCATGTACCCTGGCTATGTTTCATCGTTGGCACAATCGTCTTGTCATCGTGGTCACAAAACCGGTGCGTTCGGTGTTTTTCAAAGGGGCACCAGATCTGGCTCTGGCTAGGATTCAGATCCGGTTGGTCATGATAGGTGCCAAAGTAGGGGATCCGAATCTAGCCTATACCATCATCGAGGCGGTCCTTCTGCCATCAGCTGACCTGTTGTCGATGAATCAAAGGGGATATGGCTCCGGCTAGGGTTTTGAAAGCTATGAGAGAGGGTGTGGCTAGAGAGTGGAGATTGATGAGTCAAGCTGCTATGACAATGGCACCTAGGGTCTAAAGAGGGGTGGCAGAGGGGTGACTGGAGAGTGGAGAGGAAGACCAAGGGGCTAGGATTTGGAGCAGGAGGAGAGATGGTGGCAGCTGGAGGATGGAGATGGAGGTGGAGGGGTAGGCAGAGACGATGACTCCTTGCACTTTTATGTGGCCATCACAATACCACAAATGCCCTTGTATAAAATCAATGGCACGGTAAACCTAATATTTGGGCAGAGGACAAAAGAGAGACATGTAATTTTCGGTGCGTGTTGGCGGCACTGCTTGGCGCAGTGCAAAGTTTTAGCTGAAAATCAAATTTCCGTGTGGGCAGATCTCCCCATCTGTTCGGGGCCCACCAATACTGCAAAATGGAATCCAGGGAAATAGAAAAAAGAAACTCAAAAACTTATGGCACCTTTGGAATGCAGGAAAAATAGGAATTTTGAAGGATCCAAATCCTATAGGAAAAAAAATTCTATGAAGCTGTTTTGACTGGTAGCTCTAGCAGGAACCCCAACCCAACGCACGCCAGTTCGCATCTAAATGGAGGTGGGCAGTGGCTAGGGCTGATGTAGACCCATGGCGAAGGCCATGCATCATTACCTCCTGGATCTGCATCGATAGAGCACGGACGTGCTCAAGGAAGTTTAGCCCCATCGACAGCACGGACGCGGCGTTCAACTGCTCCATGACTGTTGAAAGAGCAAGGATGAGAAATCCATACCAATTAATAAGATGTGGTGCCACACAAAACAAGAAGATATGGTAATGACAATGCCTTACCAGCGAGCTGCACTTGCGCTTAACCCGTTGTGGCTTCAACTATGGCCATCTCCCTATCTGCTATGGTGAGTGCCCTCTCCACTGCGAAGACGCACGACCGTAGCCACTCGGCCTCCCGGTTCTCCGCGCGCAGAGCCTACTTGTTCATGTCTAGGTCTCGCACCATCATCTCCTCCATTGGACGCTTCTCTGCCATCATAGTTCAAGCTTGAAGAACGAGGTCCTAGGGAGGAGGCGGCAAGTAGGAAATGTGAGTTCGCAAGGTTTCAAGGCAACTGTAGTGACTCTCTTATTTTTCCTCTATTTTTATAGCAGGGGACACGCATGGCCGATGGACTTGAATTCCAATAGATGCCGGGTGATAGCAGGAGGTAAGCCGAGGCCACATCTCCATGATCTCTAAGGAGCATGTCTTCCATCGAGAAATGAGCAGCCAAAATAGAACAGCCAGATAGTTGTTCATATTTTACTGCACTTGCAAGAAAGTTCGGATGTGGCACATTTGATCTCATCGGACACTATATAGTACAGAGCTATGAGTAAAACTATTGCCAACGGAGTGCACTCGGTCACAACATTTGTTTCAGTAGTAGTAGTTGTCATGAGTGGCTTTGATCTATATTGAACACAACTCATCTTATTTTTGTGTATTTGAGAAGATTTGTTGAACTTGCAAGAACCATGCATCAAAGATAATTTTATTCAGAATTCAGTTTTTATAATCTGATGCATGCCTCTAGAAACAAAGAGAAATTGAAGCAAGTCCTCAGTCTACCCCTCGACTATCATGACTGTTTGCATTAGACCGCACTATCTATACTTTGCAGGATCACACAAGGTCTGGAAGTCTAAAATCTTGATAACCCAGATGATGTTCTCATGAATTCCCACGTAGGCATGTGTGCATGGGTGGCATCAATAGCCTATTATAGCTGGGGACATCGCCTCCTGGCCTATCACATTGATAGGATAGGGCCAAGCCACACCGCCCACCCACGCAAACATCTCGATCGTGGGGTGGTCGACGGCCACCAAACTATAGCACCAGAGACAAGGGCACAAGAGAGAAGGTTATCCCTACTACCTTCTCTCTCTAAAGCTCCTGATTCCATCCCAAAGATTTTGCCTTCCACCCTATTATGCCACCGATGCCTCCCACCAGGAGCATGGCAGAGTGGATGATGTCATCCATCGACCGGGCTAAGTTTAACCAGTTGCGAGAGAAGGGGGTGGTCCTAGAAGTAGCCGGGGAGCTTAGGTGGAGAGTCCCAGTGAGAAGCAAAGTAGAGCCAAGGCCAAAGGAAAATGAGGTCGTCTCTTTTGTCCCGTTCCACCTTCTTGGGGTTGGGCTACCCACGCACCCCTTACTAAGGTGGTTGCTCTACTGTTATGGGCTCTGCCTCCACGACTTAACCCCAAAGGGGATCCTCTACCTCTCGGTCTTCATCATGCTATGCAAGGGCTTCTTGGGATTACCTGCCATTTGATCTATGGTAGTTTCTTTTCTAGGTAGTTCCATTAGTGTCCTCTAGGCACAGTCATTGTCCGATGGGGGCATCTCGATCAAAGTTTGTCCTAGATTGGAGGAGCACTACCTAAGCCTTGACCGCCACTATGCCATAGACCTAGATTGGGAGCATAGGTGGCTCTACATCCCCAACAATAAGCGGCCACTACTGCTGACTTTTTCTCAAAACCAGTTGTGTCTTGACATGCTAGAATTGTGGTTGAGGCTGCCAACCCTATCGGAACCATAGCATTTGCGCTTATTGTTGGATGCAATCGAGGATCTGAAGGACCGAGGACTGATGGCGCTAAGGGTGATCCATACCTTCTTTAGTCATCAGGTTCTCCTCTTGAAGATCAGGGGCCACCTTCTAGGGTGCAATAGACCCTATAATCAAGTCCAGCGTCCCTATCCGCTTGGAGGAGGTAGACGATCTAATGATGATAGCTATTGGAGTATCCATGGAGGATCATGGTGATGGGGAGGCCTCTGATGCCTTCCACGTCGGCAATCCTCCTCTGATAGATAGACCTATCATCAGTGTGGTCTCTGACCCACCACTAGTTCCTCTTAGAAGGTGGATCATCACTATACTGCTATTCAAGTTGTTTATCTTCATTTAACAAGAATATATGCGAGCAATGCTCACCCTAGCTAGTATGTGTTCATGCTATTTAATTTAACTAGTATTTGGAATGTGCCTACTTTCTCAATAGGTGAACATGGGCGTGATGACATCCTAAGCCTTGTTGGCCTTGGAGCCTGGTTCTTCATCTATGAACACACTCGGAAAGCATCCTCGCGAGGCATCCACCGATGGCGGCAGCCAACCGTGATTCCGTGCCTTATTGTGTTGGTCAGTTCGATATAAGTTGTTTGCATTCTCAATCCGATCGCTCTTCCCCTTGTACTATATGGGCTTGAACTTCGCTTGCATTGTGCAGCGCTTTCTCCATGATGGCATCATCCCTAGTCATGGGTCTTCCCCTCGGTGTTGCCAGAGAGTCATCCCGTCGCCGATCGCTGACACCAAGCCTGTGTGTCCCTACATAGCCCTCTAGTTCTAAAGTGGGTGAATCGTTAGAAGAGCATGAATACTCAGACGACACAGACTACCATCAATTATTGAAAGATTACCGCAAGGTCCAAGCATTGTTGTCATCGTCTAGGCTGAATGCCAAGATGCTATGAGGTGAGCTGGACGCTGTGCGTGACGCACTTCAAGTTTCTAAGAATGAGGCCTCCTAGGTGCGAGCCAGCTAGGTGATGGTTAGGGAGCAAGCCCATAACATGATGAACCTTCTTATGGAACTGAGAACATGGGTCCAGACCTTGCAGCTGTGCACGCAAGCCGCCTATGACATGGCCTTCCCCATGGAAACAATGGACAATCCAGTCACCATAGAGGAGCACCTCCAAGCTCTCCCAGTCCACCTTCAAGCCATGGTGACTGAAGCCATTCATTAGGGTGCTGCCATGGCACTGGCTGCTACCCAGCTTCAGGTTGGCACAACTATGAACGTCTATTTGGTGGAACAGGGTTTTCCATTGGGATCGAAGGACGATGACATTGCTGATCTAGTCGAGAGTTTGAGCTGGCCACCAACATCATCTTAGCGAAGGTGGATGTGGAGTTGATCCTGCATGCCAGCCTCGACCATATCTATTGTACATATCAGTAGTATTAGTAGTTATGAATAGGTTTCATCTATGGGACGCCCTTGCAAATATGTGAACTCTTATTTGCGTGTTGGTGTTAACTTTTGTTGAGCTTTGTATTAGGTGGGTTAAACTCTATTGAGCGTGGTGTAGCTTAGGTCCTCTGGTCATTTTGTAGCTAGTTTGTAGCCCGTGTTGATTGATTTTCGCTACAGATTTCTTTCTAGTTGTCTTTGATCTGATCGATAATATGCTAAACATTCATGAGTGCCTTTGATCTCTATTGAGGCCAACTCATGTCTTCGATAAAATTTGTTGACCTTGAAACAACCATGGAGCGAGGAGTTCATTTGAACAAGTCTCGACTTGATCTAATGCAGAACGAAGCAGCCATAGCTATTGACTTTACTACGAATGCAAGAAAGTCCACCCGCAGAGTATTTGATCTCATAGGATAGAATAAAGTGTCATAGGAGTAGCAATTAGTCTACCCTCGACTGTTGTGACTGCTTGGATTGGAGTGAAATAAGTATAGAAAAGACCTATCACAACCACACTAGGCATTCAGGTGTCAAGCGTGTCATGGTGGTCAAAAGCTCTTTCTCTCGATTCACTTCTTGTGTCCAGCTTTCCTGCCGCATTCATTTCACTCTCATCCCCTTCCCTCCTCTGATAGCATTGCATCAATCACCTACCTTCTAGCTCCCTCCTTGCCCCATCCATTTGCATTTTCCCAACCTTCTCGCTCACAACTTTTCCCCGACCACATCCCTCTATGATATTAGACGAAGTGATGTTTACCTATTTCTTGTAAACCGTATGTTCGCCTGATAGTTCGAGCAGCGTAAATTTGAATGGGCTAGACATATAACTCTTGTATTTAGCTATGAGTAGAACTTCTACCTGATTGCTAGGCTACAAAGAGGACCTACACCGTTTGTGGCTGCATGCATGAAGTAGTAAGGTATTGGATTCCTAAAGTGGCAACTTCAAACACAGCTGAGGGTGTGTAGACGATCAGAACCTATGAAACCATGTAGCCATCTCTAGCTAACTGTTGCCCCTCAGCTGCTGTGAGCCTATGACTGCTTGGACTGGACTACACTGTATACTTCACCAAATAATAGAACCTTCGACCATCTAATATATTCACTACTCGGATAGTACTAGTAATGATGAATGTCATGCAGTCATGTCAGAAGCCTGTTCCAGCCCTGGTGTTCCTGTGTGTACAAAGTCTAGCCTCAATCCCTCCTTATATTTCCAAAAGCCCTGGCCTCGCACCACATCACAAAGTCCCCACCTCCGCCTCTCCATTGGTTCCCATGAAGGTCATCCTCATGAAGCTCTCTAGGTCCTTGGGGAACCGTGGCCAGGCTCTAGTCCATGCTTCCTCCAATGTGCTAGCGCACCCTGCTTCGATGCCTGTTCATACCCTTCTCGACTGCTGGTACCCATCATGCTCCCACACGCCATCTCATAGGCTGCCATTTGTCTCCCAGTCACCCACGACGATGATGTTGATGCCATCATCGCATGCACCATCATGGTCCTACACACCATCCCCTAGGTTGGAATTGGTCTCCCCATTGCTTACAAAGATGACATTGATGCCACCAACACTGGTGGTTCGCTCACCATGGCCGCTCCTAGTGCGATCCACCTTGCCATCATCGGTGGCACCGTTGTGGTCGAGCTTGCCATCGCTGGATCCGCTCCTAGTGCCCCAAGGTGGGAGTAGGTCTCCTACAACATCACACTCACACTCGCCATCCACTGAGGACATGTACAAGGGCTCTACAGAGGTGGCCCCGTCGTGGCCCAGCTCGCCTTCACCGAATTGGCTCCTGGCGCCCCACGATGGGAGCGGGTGAAGTGATCCTCTGGTTCAACATGGTGGAGAGGTTTGCTGGTTTCAACCCAGGTAGGTTTACCTTGCAGGCATTGGATTTTGATCATGCCTATTGGTACCATTGTTGCATGACTTGCTTAGAGCTACGGGATGGCACCACTCATTGAATTAATTAGTAGTATCAAGTCATGTAAACATTTGTTGTTAGGACGAGTATGCTACCTAGTGCTCATTACTACTATGAAGTCATGTTAATCATCTATAGTTAGAACTAGTATGTTTATGTAGTAGTTGTATGACTAGTGTGGCATGTTTCTCCTCTTATTATGGTTGATGAAGGCATGGTTATGTAGTCTGAACTTGTATCATTGTTGTACTCCACATATATATATATAAATCTAGTTTGATGTTATGTTACCTTTCTATTAGCACTACTCTCCTCTTATTATGCATGTAGCCATGCCTAGCTCTACAAAATAAACCTAGGAATAGGTGCATAATCTTTTATGCCACCAAAGATTAGTCCAGCCGTGTTGTATTAGATGAGGCCAGACCATACATTAGGTGTCTGGCCAGCTCTTTTATCTTGGACATGCAAAATCAACAACCAAAGGACAGTCTGCCCCCCTTGTTTTGCCATAGGCCAGACATGCAAAAAATGGTATAGAAGTGGAAGGGCAACAAGATGAGTTAGGCGATGGTTTGAACTTAGTTAATTGTGGTATATATCTAGATGTCAATAATGCTAATGGATCTCAATCTGTAATTGGTAGTGTGCTTGTTTATTTAGTGTTTGTGTAGTGTTTATATCAGTTTGTTCATTTCATCGCAATGCTATTCACTGTTTAAAGAAAGCCATTACCTGTGTGCTCACATCAAAAGCACATTCCACAATACATGAAAAGCACTCAAAAATAGCTAAAACCGCCATTATATTGATTCCTAATTCCTAATATTTATCTAGGTACATGAGGCCATTCAAAATAGACCAAAAGTGTACTACAACACACCCACCATTGTACTACTACTAGTTAGTATGAGACCTACTACTACTATACTAATTAACTAAACCTACTGATTTATGTCGCTGCCCCTATTGTCATCATTGTCGCTGCCCTTCTTGTCGTCCTACTCCAACGAGGAGTCATCCTCGTCCTCCACGATCGTGTTGGGGGATGGAGGGTCGAGCATGTGCTTCTTGTTGCAGGCATGGGGCCAAACCCCAGTGAAATGGTCTCAGTGATGTTGTCCACCTCCTCCGCCGGTGCCTCCTCCTCCTCCTCCTCTACCACCTATGGTGCCACCTCCTCATCGTCATCGGTAGGATCCCCATCGTCTTTGGTGGGCTCGGTGTTGGTTGATTCACCTCTTTGTTGTCCTTGTCTTCGTAGTCGGTGGAATACTTACGGATGACCAATGCCTCATTGCTCACTCCATGCACCGCTGGTGAGTAGGGATCAGAGGAGGTGATGTGTTGTGTACTGGTATGTATGTATGAGAGAATACCCTAGTCGATGGTGCTCTCTACAGCCTACTGGTCATTTCAAAGAGGAGAGCCAAACGGTTGCTCTCCCACAGGACACGATGATGGTTAAAGAGGAGAGCCGAACGGTTGCTCTCCCATAGGATGTGACGATGGAGGCTTCATGGTTGGTTGGCATCCCCCATTTCATGTTTTGACTCCTGGTATTAGAAACAATGTACACTCAATGCACTCGGTTGCCTACCCACCCGGTAATCTAAACCATGTTATCATTATGAGTTCCCACGCCAGTTCGCAGAGGGTATTTAGAGAACTCCTACTGTAACCACCGCTCGGCTGCCTCCACCTCAATCAACGCATGTTGCACCACTTTGCCTCTCTAGCCCTCTGACTCGCCATCATCCACACTCTGTAGCTCCATCCACGTAAGCAATCATGTCGCTGATGGCACTCCCTATTGACGTGCAAAGTGAGCTCATCGGCCACCTCGCTGTAACCTTGAATCAGCCCATGGATGACCTTCATAGCCTATGGGCAACCTGCTCATCCATGCACCACATCTGTGGCAACCCCACTATCGGTCTGCGTCTGACACTAGATCGGGTCTGACCTGAGAGGATGGGGCTGACCCCGTCAACTACTACGCCCTCCTTGCTAGCCTAACCCAAGTCTACAACCCATAGGCTTGCTTCCTCACCAGGATACAAACTTTATTCATGGAAAAGCACAGCCTCGAGCCATGCCTCGATGATCTCATGCGTGCCACCAATGTCGAGCACAATCTAGTAGCCTATCTGGTTGCCATATTGCTCTATAGGCATAATGCGGTGCCAGCGATGACGAACTATGAGGTGGTGCATGAGATGGGTCAAGGGCGATCAAGAATCTTGGGAGGCCATGGTGGGCGGTGGTGGTGGACCAATGAGTAGGTGGCTAAACAACAAGGGGTGTGTGTTGTGCCGCCGCTCAGCCATCAAGGTGATCTACAATACAATGTGGGGACGGTTGTCGCTGCTGCCATTGGTGCAGGTGCGCGGTGATCTTCCTTGTGCAGGCGACACTTGCAGCTATGTAGATGGATGGGAAGGAAGGGTTGTGTATTGTAGCAAGGACTATAGGCTTCATCAAGAAATCTATTTTTTCAAATGGGAATTTGGAATAAGAGACTAGAACTTTCACTCTCTAAAATGTAGTGTATTCTAGCAATTGAAATTTGTTCTCAAATATAGTGTATTCTATAGCTTTTGATTTTCTATTCTTCTCCTTTTATATTTTTGTTTCAATTTTATTTGTTTCCTTTAGGGATTCAATGAAACTACTCGTATGAAATAGGTTTCCCTATATAGCATGAGATGTGTTTGGCCCGGTTAGATTTACAATGCTTGGACTTTCTTACATGTGTAGTAAAATTTGAATAGCTATGTGCCTCCTCCATTAGGCATTAGATCAATGCGAGACTGGATCGGTTGAATTCCGTATGCATGTTTATCACACTATAGATCATAAAGAGAAACCTGTAGGCAAAACCACCAACAGGGGCTAGAAATCGGCTACCAAATGACCCCTGGTTTAGTGGTAGTAGTAGTCATGAGTGGCTTTGATCTGTGTTGATCCCAACTCATCTTATTTTCATGACTTCTTTAGTCTTTAGTCTATAACTTGTCAGCCTTCAGCCTTTAGTCTACCCTTTGACTGTCGTGACTGCTTGCGTGCTCCTGCATTCACGTGCAGACATGCGCTTGGGTGGCGTTAGCAGCCTATTGCAATAGGTATGCTCGCATAGACGTGATGCGGCCAAGCCACACTGCCAAACCATGCAAACGTCTCATTGCTCCTTGTTCATGGGGTGGTACTTTGTATTAGGTGGGTTGAATTGTGTTGAGCTTGGTGTAGCTCAGGTCATTTGGTTTCTATTTGTTTGTTTTTGTTGCCTTGGTGTCTTTGTCAATCTTTGTTGAACATGCAAGAACCTTGTAGTGAGGAGCAAGTCTCAACTTAGTCTAATGTAGAGCTGAGTAGCCACTGGTGTTGAGATGTTATTGCACACGTAAGAAAGTCCAACCTCTATACATTTGGTCACGTTTGACAGTTCTCCATATTTGGTAGCCGATTTCTAGCCCCTGTTGGTTGGTTTTGCCTTTAGGTTTCTTTCTGGTTCTCTTTCTCATCTATAGTATGGTAAACCTACATAATGGAATTCATCCAATCAAGTCTCACGCCGATCTAATGCCTAAAGG
Source organism: Miscanthus floridulus (assembly GCF_019320115.1). Taxonomy (NCBI): domain Eukaryota; kingdom Viridiplantae; phylum Streptophyta; class Magnoliopsida; order Poales; family Poaceae; genus Miscanthus; species Miscanthus floridulus. Next base: position 64,980,906 of record NC_089598.1, on the reverse strand, counting down.
AGGAGCTACATAGCTATTCAAATTTTACTATACACGCAAGAAAGTCCAAGCATAATAAATTTGACCATGCTAGACACATCTCACGTTATACAGGGAAACCTGTTTTGTATGAGTACTTTCATTTAATCCCTAAAGGAAAGAAATAAAATCAAAAGCTGTAGAATACACTATATTTGAGGAGCTCGAACTACTTCAACAGTACTTTTCAGTGAGCGCACAGTGTTTCCCTCTCACAACAAATCAGCATAAGCATCAGCATAAGCCAAATTTTAGTGAAACAAGGCCCTATTCATTTCATTGAAATTTGTCTTATGCTAATGCTTATGCTAATTTGTTGTGAGAGGAAAACATTATGCGTTCACTAAAAAGTAATGCTGAAGCCAGAATACAAAATATTTTAGGATGAAGGTAGTAATTCATTCTCGCATGTAAAGAGTGAACTACTAGTTTCTTATTCCAAGTCCCCATGCGAACAACTCAAATTCTCGATGAAGCCTACAATCCTCGCTGCAATACATAGCCCTTCCTTCCCATCCATCCGCATCGCCACTAGCACCGCCTACGCACGAAAGATCACCGTGCACCTATGCTGGCGGCAGCAGTGACAACTTGCCCTAGGCCCACCTCATTTCACGGATCACCTTGGTGGCTGCCTCATGGCGGCATAGCACACATCCCTTGTTGCGTAGCCACCTACTCGTTGGTCCGCCGTAGGCCGTGATTCTTCTTCGCCCTTGACCTGTGTCATGTACCGCCTCGCACTATCATTGTCGCGGGCATTGCCATTGTGCCTATAGAGCAATATGGCAACTAGATAGGCTGCCAAATTATGCCCGCCACTGGCGGCGTGGGCGAGATCGTCGAGGCATGGCCAAGGCCTATGGGTTTCCTCAAATACCATTGGTATCCTAGTGACAAAGCAAGCCTCTGGGTTACCAAGTTGGGTCAAGCTAGACTAGAGAGCATAATAGTTGCCGACATTGTTCACCCTAGCCCGCATCTGCACTAGTCCAGTGCCATGCACCGACTGATGGCGGGGTTGCCGCAGATGCAGCGCATGGATGAGCAGGTCACCCATAGGTTGTGGAGGTTATCTATGGGCTACTCTAAGGTCACAATGAGGTGGTCGGTGATCTCAATGTCTAGCTCATTAGGGAGCGTCAGCAAACATGACGTGGGGTGTTGTCTCGCTGCCATAATTGTTGGCGTCGATGTCACGCGATGCAGAGCATGAGGAGGCCAACTGAGGGCTCATGTGGCAGCGTGGACGATGGCAAGACAAAGCACTGGATAGGTGGCATGGCATAATCAACTTATGTTGATTGAGGAGGAGGTAGAGGAGGCGGCCGAGCGGGGGTTACAGTAGGAGTTTTAAATACCCTCTATGAGCTGGCGTGGGAATTCCAATTATGACACGGTTCAGATTATCGGGTGGGCGGGCGACTAGGCAGATGAGACGGTCAGATTTTTAGGAAATGCAGAGTTTTCTGGTTCTCTTTCTGATCTACATGTTTCTTTCTGCTCACATTTTTTACTGCATGCGTAAGAAATTCTACCTGCTGTACATTTCATTTCGCAGGATAGTATATAGTGTTGTCTGTACATTTGAAAGTCATAGCAAATTGAGTGCATTTGTTCATACTGCCTCCAGGCCAGTTTGTTAGGTGCACAGGATGAAATTTCAAATACCAAGGAACGGAGGAAGATTGTGAAATTGCATTAATAAAAAATATCACGTCCAAGCCTCTATTGGAGCCATCTCCCTTACTTCCATGCATGTATGCATGTAGCCTTTAATTGGAACAAACTAGAGATGAGCTCGGCTTCCATTGGGAGTTAATTGCAGCCATGTTTCTAGGATACGCCTAATAATACGGACTTTTTCTAAAACCCACGGGCGCCTAATAATGCGGCAGCATCAACCACAACCCAGGGAGTGTAGTCGATTAGAACCTATGAAACCATGTAGCCATCTCTAGCTAGCTGCTACCCCTTAGCTACTATGGGCCTGCGACTGCTTAGATTGGAGTGCACTGTATACTTCTGAAGGGTCGAGATGGCAACTAGAGGGGGGGTGAATAGTCTTTTCTAAAACTTAATCGCGTCGGCTAACCGATACAAATGCGGAATTAAGACTATCGGTCTAGCCAAGACTATACCCAACTATATATGTTCACTAGCACCTTGCAAAGATAACAATTATGCAACAAAGGTGCCGGGCTAGTTAGAGCTCTCCTAAACAATTCTAGGAGCAAGGTTACACAAACCTATGCCACTAGTATTTTAAGCAACAAGAGAGCTCCTACACATGCTAGTAAGCAAAAGCACAAAGCTAATAAAGCTCACTAGCAATGTTAAATAACAAGGCAACCAATGCCTAATTAGAGAGCGCAAATACTTAGCTACACAAACTAAGCAATGTGACTAACAAGGTTACTAAAACTAAATTAGCCACGCAAGGGAGCTACTTCTATGCTACACAAGCAAGAAGGTAATTAGCAAGCTACACAAGCTATCTAATTACAAGAGCAACTACACAAGCTTAATATGTATAAAAGTAATTGCAAGCTTGTGTAATGGGGATGCAAACCAATGGGAAGAATAAGGTTGACACGATGATTTTTCTCCCAAGGTTCACGTGTTTGCCAACACGCTAGTCCCCGTTGTGTCGACCGCTCACTTGGTGGTTTGGTGGCTAATTAGCATCACCCGCTAAGCCCGCACGTCGGGCACCGCAAGAACCTACCCCTTGAGTGAGGGTAGCTCAATGACACGCTTTACTAGAGTTGCTCTTCGCGGCTCCCATGGGGCGAGCACAATGCCCCTCACAAGCACTTCTCCGGAGCGCCGCACAAGCTTCTTGCGCGCTTCGATGGAGACCACCACCAAGCCGTCTAGGAGGTGGCAACCTCCAAGAGTAACAAGCACCACCGGCTTGCAACTCGATCACCTAGTGCCACTCGATGCAACCTCATGATGCAATCGCACTAGAATTGCTCACTCACACAATCGAATGATCACTATCAAGTATATGTGTGATGGAGGGCTCCTAAGCACTCTCAAGCATGGACACAAAGTCCCCCAAGGTGCTCCACACCAGCCATGGCCGAAGGCCACTTCTATTTATAGCCCCAAGGGCTAAACTAGCCGTTACCCCTTCACTGGGCAACGGTCGGGCCGACTGGACGCTCCGGTCGTGTTGACTGGACGCTGGACCTCAGCATCCGATCGCTCGCAGACGACCACGTGTCCCGGTTCCAACGGTCACTTGACTTGACTGGACGCAGCAACTTCAACTGACTGGATGATGAACCCCCAGCGTCCGGTCATTTCCAGTAAGCTCCCGAGCATGATTTTTCGACCGGACGCGTCTGGTCCACCTTGACCGGACGTAGACCAGCGTCCGGTGCTCAACCCTAGCGACTGTGCCGTCTGACAGCTCGACCGGACGCAGCCTTTCAGCGTTCGGTCGCTGAGTGACCCAGCGTTCGGTTAGTAGACCGACACCAGCATCATTTCGACCAACTCCATTTCAACTCTAACTTCTTCACCCTTGCTCAAATGTGCTAACCACCAAGAATTTGCATCCGGCGCAATAGAAAATAGACATTCCATTTTCCCAAAAGCGTCGAATCCATCTCACCCCTACAAACACCACCTCCTTTGTAAATGTGCCAACACCACCAAGTGTACACCACCATGTGTATGTGTGTTAGCATTTTCACAATCATTTCCCAAAGGATGTTAGCCACTCAACTTGCCACGCCACTCGATCCTAGCGACAATGCAAAGTTAGATCACTCGAGTGGCACTAGATGACCGATATGCAAACAAGTTTGCCCCTCTTGATAGTACGGCCATCTATCCTAAACCCGGTCATAAACTTCTCTACACACCTATGACCGGTGAAATGAAATGCCCTAGGTTATACCTTTGCCTTGCGCATTCCATTCCATCTCCTTCAATGTCGATGCAACACATGCACCAACACGATCAACAATGATATGATCCACTTCATATCATCACATGATCATATTGGTTCATCGATCTTGACTCTACTTGCTCTTCACCGTTGCCATCGTCCATCGGCGCCAAGTCTTGCTCAAGCTTCACCGCCACATGGTCCATCACTCCAAAGCCTTCGACTTGCCCTTCACGCTTGCAACCGGTCCATCAAGCCAAGTCTTGTCTTGATCTTCTCCACCTTGATCACATGACTCAATGTCATGTCTCATGTGCATTTAAGCTCCTTCATCATCACATGTGTGAGCTTTGCAACATCTCCAAGCCATTTTCACCTTCATGGCATATGTTGCTCACACACATGTACCTGTGGACTAATCACCTGTGTATCTCACATAAACACAATTAGTCCACCTAAGTTGTCACTCAATTACCAAAACCAAACAAGGACCTTTCAACTTCACTAGATGATAGAAGGTCCGACCATATAAAATATTCACTACTTAGATACTAGTAATGATGAACCTTGTGTGGTCACCTCAGAACCCTGTTCTAGCCCTAGCATCCCTGTGTGTACAGAGTCTATCCTCACTCTTATTGTATAGCCATCTCTAGCTAGCTGACTGCCTTACTGCCCCTCAACTGCTGTGATTCCTCCTCATAGCCACACCAGGCTTTGAAGTCTCTAGCATGTCATGGTGGTTAAAAGTTCTTCTTCTAAGATGCACTTATTGTGTTTAGCTTTCCTGCGCATTCACTTCACTCTCACCAACCGCACAAGGTCTATATGGGAGGAACATCCCCCTTCCCTCAAACATTCTAAATTTTATTTATTTCTTTAGGAATTCAATGAATGTATTCATATGATACAAGTTTCCTTGTATAACATGAGATGTGTCTGGCCTAGTTAGATTTATGATGCTTAGACTTTCTTATGTGTGCTGTAAAATTTGAATAGCTATATGTGGCTCCTCTATTAGGCATTACATCGATGCGAGACTTGATCGGAAGAATTTCGTTATGCATGTTTACCACTACTACAAATCAGAAAGAGAACCAGAAAGAAACCTGTAGGCAAAACCAACCAACAACAGCTAGAAACCGGCTACCAAATGACCAAAGGACCTGATCTACACCATGCTCAATAGAGTTTAACCCACCTAATTAATACAAAGTTCAACGATATAGTAAAGACATCACAAATCAAAACCTCTGTACATTTGAATGCATCCGACATAAAATGCAAGGGAAGATACATAAGGAAGAGTAACAACATAAGGAAAGAGTAACAACATGTACTCCCTCCATACTCCCAACAAAAGGTAGATACATCAAATGCAACATGAGATACATCAAATGGAACTTTATTTACTCCTCTACTCATCATTGGTATCACTATCCTCGTCCTCGTCCTCCTCATTGGTATCAATGTCATCGTCATCCTCATTAGTGGTGATACAGTTGGCCACCTACTCAGCATCGGCATGAACTAGGTCATGATAGTGCTTCTCGGTGTTGTGGGCGATGTTGATTCCCTATGTCATGACACTAGTGTCGAAGCCATCTATCTGGCTCTGGTAGCAGGCGAGGATATACTCTACATTGTTCGTGTGATTATTATCTAGGTAGACTGGTAGTTCTTCAAGGACATCGGTGAGTTGGTGAAAAATGAAGACATAACTGCTCACCTTTTCCTTCTAAGGTGGGTTGAGGGTGCCTAGATTGGTGTTCTGTAGCACATGCCTGATCTTTGAGAAAGCCTTACTCAAGATGCTAATGGCCCAATTATCTCTATCTCCAAAGTGATCCACCAGTGCTTCATCTTGATTCACCATGAGCATGGTGTCATCCTCCTTCACCACGGGCACAGTGTCATCCCCCTCCCATGCACGCTTCATAGAAGGCTCACCCTTCACAATGGTGGTGGCTAAGAGTGAAGTAGGTTTGGAGAAGGCAACCGCACGTTCCTAGCGATTTTAGATCTACATGGGAATAGGAGGGCTTAGGGAAGGAAGGAAAACAAGCAGAGTTGCGGAAGAGATCACGGCGGTTAATATATCACTACTATAGAGGAGCCATTGGTGTGTTTTTTTATTTTTTGTGAACAAAGAGGATAGATGAGCCATTGGTGTTGAAATGTAACTACACACACAAGAAAGTTTGACCTCTATAGGTTTGAACACGTCTAACATACTACACAGACCTTAGCTTACATTACAAAGAAGTTAAAGTTGCTGCAAAATAATGACAACATCCATCCAAGACAATCAAACAACATTGATCCATTTAAACATGTCATGATAGAGAGATACGTCATGGAACTTTATTTACTCCTCTGCTAATGACTCCAACTTTGAGAACAAGGGAACAAAGGGAAGATAGTAAGTTATGCCGTTGATTTATGGTAGGATGCCACAGTTTCAAAAATTGACTGTAACATGTAGAGATGACATGAACTTTTCTGTTGTCCATGTTATATGCGTTGATGTTAATGAGTACTACTCAATGGTTCCCCAGCCAACCCTAACAAAGAGAAGCAAATTCCATTCTGGGTGAACCAATGAGTAGTACTCATTAACATAATAGTACGAGTAATAACTAAATTCAATGTTAGTCTATGCAAATAGCTTTAGAATGCTGATAGTATGCTTCAATGTGCATTTAATAGTACCATAGTCTTGAAGGATCTAGATTGAAAGTTTAGACATATTGCGACTATGAACAGTACATACACGCAAGTGACCTTGAGCTTTATGGATAGAGGGTGAAGAACCACGTGGGCAAGGAATTTTCCTCCATGTCTCTCCCTCCATATCCACAGTAAGTATCTGAGGGTAAAACCCCGAATACCCCATAATGTGCAGACAACTGTTAACATACATAGTTTCTAATGATCTCATTTCTTCTAATCTCTCAATTGTCACACAAGTTATTCGGTCCCCATTTAGATTCCTTACAAATCCATGCTGCAGTTTTAGATGAGTATATGTCCACACCATTGCACTCATCATCCTGTTCCTCTTCTATATATTCAATCACATGGAAGTGTGAGGGGGCTGTCAGGATCGAACCCAATGGAGCCTCACCAACATAATGGATGCTAGGCGATAGTTCCTTGAACATCTTGGTTCCTGTATTGCAGATGATATAGCGGTATATTCCATCAGCCCCTCAGCACCAGCATAGGATGACGCCATTGCAAATATCTAAGACAGCTACATTGTCTAAGGTGAAGGGCAAATAGGATAAGGACTGGGTGTTCACCTATGACTCTGGTATAGCAGTCGATGGCCTTAGTTTGGTGTCATAGAAGAAGCCGGCCTAGAGTACAAAAATGCACCTGTGGATTGGATCTGTCGCCTCTACCATGGCACACAAAAAGACATGGACACCAATGCTGCCGTGCTCGATCGGCAAGCCCCACTGCCTGGCCTCCAAAAGGATGCCAGAGCCACCATAGCACACTAGGGATCCTCCGCTGCTACCACCGCTAGTCTAATGGGCACATATTTGTTTCTGCTTGAAGGGGAAATATCCAATATAGGTCAACCCGTAGGGCATCCACATAGAGAATATAATACTATAACGACTCCAAAGACATGTCCATACAATCAGGCATCTAGCGTAATGGTAAAGATTGTGCATTCCTTCCTCTGGGTCTCGGGTTTGGCTCCCAGGCATTGAGGGTTTTTTTGAATTTATTAAACCCCGATGGCACAAAAGGTACAAGAGATACGCAACCTGTCGGGTCCCATAGGTTGAATGAAGATGGATAAAGGTCCCACAGGTACATGTGACACATGAGCCATCAGGTCCCATAGGTCGGAATGGTCCCATAGGTACACAGTGATAGCAATCCGCTGGGTCCCATAGGTTAGATAGAGATGGAGAACGGTCCCATAGGTACACATGACACGTAAGCCATCAGGGTCCCATAGGTTAGATGTTGAAGAGTCCCGTAGGTACACATTGGATGGAGAAAGGACCAAGCAGAGACTTTTTATAATGAATTGCAACATCATGGATGAGTAACTGCATGTCCCATAGGTACACGTCAGATGGAGAAGGGCCCCGTAGGTACACATCGCATGGAGATATGATTGAGCGGAAGACTTTTATGACAAATTGCAAGCATCACGAATGAGTAATTGTAGGTCCTAGAGGTACACGTCGGATGGAGAAAGTACCATGTGAAGATCTATGATGAAGCCATTCATTATAGATCGAATATTGTACATCACAAATGTGTAATTAGTTCAATGACAAAGGCATGTTCGTCATAGTTTTAAAAGAGATCATCATAGATGAGTCGTGCGAAATATCTATGATGAAACCTTGTGCTATTTATTCTATGATGTTTTTGTGACGTTGCCTAATTTCGTCATAGAAATGGAGGGTTGCTGCATCATCACCACCAATCTATGACAAAACAGAAATATTCATCATAAAAAGTGCTCTTTTATGACGGTTTTGGATTTGTCATTAACATTTTTGTCATAGAAGTGGATATTTGTAGTAGTGATGTTAGATTAATTTGGCGATCAAATTTATAAGATAAGGACCATTAATAATGGCTAACGCCACCAGCACAGGTGCGCGGAGGTCTTTTCGAGCGCAGGCGACACTTGCAGCATTGTAGATGGATGGGAAGGAAGGGTTGTGTATTGCAGCAAGGACTATAGGCTTCGACACAAATTTGAGTTGTTCTGCATGGGAAATTAGAATAAGAATCTACTAATTCACTCTTTACTTGCAGTAAGTGAATTAGTTAGCTTTTGCTTTTCTGTTGCTTTTGCTTTTTTGTTGTTTTGTTTCAAATTTTTTTGTTGTGCCCCATAATTTAAGATGACTTAATAGACTATATGTACAATTGTTGCCCTTTTAAGTTGTCTCATAGTAACTCACAGTTCCTAGTTAATGCATAGAATAAAAATAGGAATGTGAGTTGCATGACAATAGCAATTTATACAATGGTACAGTGTATGATACGACACGAGCAGGGGAAGGCAACGGTCAATCAAAGAAATAATGTCTAAAAGTGCAAATGTTAAAAATGAAACGATACACGTGGGACTCACGCATGGGCTTGGAAATTGACACTGTCTTCAGGCAGCGGTGAAGGCTACCAGCAGTGGTGAATGGGTCCTACAAAGATGTTAGCACCTAAGGGCATCCCCAATGGTTCCCAAATAGCTAGTCTAGGAAAAATTCTATTGGCTATCAAGGAGAGAGATCAAATAGCTAGTGACTCCCATATAGCTAGTCTAGCATGATCTCCTATAAACACCTCTCTCATAGCTCACATAACTCACCACTATAGTGTTCATTTTTTATTATTTCTATGCCTCATCCAGCTAGCTATTTGCAAATTGCCATTGCTAATACCTTAATAATGATGGCCACATCATACGGTGTCATACATGTCAAAGGCGCACAAATGGAACGTTCAAGGCAATAGTAAACACAGATATGTTCAAAGTTCAAACTCAAAGTAACTTGTAGTATGAACAATTTTTGTATAGACTGTACATGCAGATTATAATCCAACTACTTGTGGGGAGCAATAAGAATGATGTCTGGTACATCCATCATGGCCGAGCCACGTCCATGAGCTGAAAGTAGACGATGAGGTTCTCTCGATTACAAAAGGATGACCGTGGCGGGAACCCTAGCTCCAGCCCACACAGGCTTCCGTGCCAAAGCTAGGTGTCAGGGCCCTAGCGGCACCTTAGCAAGTGCTGTAGTTGGTCATCTCCACAACCCGTGCTAGCTAGGAGTGGAGACATTGCTCCACTATCACCCCTACATGCGCCATCGCGTGGACAGCGACGACTGCTACCTTATTGATGGCATCGAAGCAGTGGTTGTTTTCCGTTGACAACTAGGGTGGCGATGTGAGTGTTGTCGTCGACATCCCAACAAAGGAGGATCACCTCCACCATCTGTCGGGCCAGGTCATCATTGGCCCAATGCAACTCTGTTGCCTCAGGCCTGCGTGATGTTGAGATGCTCCTCGATGGCTGAAAAAGGTGACAAGAAAACCCTACAACTGACCACACAACATCGCATCACATGAAGTGAAAGAGGAAGATCATGCCCAATATGACATACCAGCGAGCCATGCCTAGGCAACACAAGGATAGAGTTGGTAGAGGTTGAGATGGATTCCTAGGGTTTTAGAGTCTATTGATAAATAAACTCTACTTCTACTTTCTCACTTTGAGCACCGGCTTACACCTAGTCTATGAAGAGATACCGGCCTCCAGCTCTATGTCGTACCAAGATGTGGGAGATTACAAGGGATGAAGAGAGCTATCACCACCTGTCGCCTACCCCTCAACCATAGGATACGAGACAAATGAAGGTAGCCTCTAGCCTAGACACCATGTCTACACTATTGACTACTACTCTAGCGCTGTATAGGATGATCTATCTTTATTGGGAGCCCTCTACTAGAGTATCTACCATGGGGATGAATGACGAACCCAGAAACAAGTAAGAGTAAAATTCAACTAACAAAAAGACTTTATACTGTAAGAATCACGAACACTTACTTAGCGGGAAAACCCGACGAAGTGTAGCGTAGGTGTTCATTGAGGTACAAGCAGGGGTAGACCAACAAGTCTGGCACTTCCACGAACTCTCCCTCACATCTCTCCCTTGCTACAAAACTCTAGAAAGCTATGGCCTAAGCCTTGGAATGGTGCTCTTGGTATTGCTCTTGCTCCTTGAGGTGTGCAAATGAGTAGGAGGGAGCCTTCTTTTATAGGTGGAGAAGAGGGGGGTCCTTGAAAAGTGCTTCCTCCCCTCATGGAAAGTGCAAACTGCATTGTAGGTATGTTGAATCTGCCCTGACACATTGTGAACTGCCTTTGGAGAGGCGGTATGAACCAACCTAGCAAGGTTGGGCTCGAGGCTAGCATGGGTGCGGCCTGCACCATGGGTGTGCCCAGTCTCCTATTAGGCCACCTTGAGTCCAACTTTGTCAGGGGGCTCTTCTTTGATCTTCTAGAGTGGGCCTATGTTGGTGTTCTACAAAGATGAGATGGTTTGGTTGGAATTTGGCCTTGTTCTCCATTTCTTCGGGCCCTAATTCTACTGGTTGTGGGCCTCTCTTCTCTTTTTCTATGTGTATGATAGAAATGTGCTTTGTGTGATTGCGTATTCTTGGTCATATTTCCATGCTTTTCATATAAGTTATCCTTGCAAAAGATAATTCACCAAAACTAGTGGTACTTGTGAGTTATAAAGCTCTAATTCTATGTTTGGTGACCATTTGTGCAAATTTTATGTGAGAATTGGCAGTTAGAAATAGGAGTTAAGGACCGCCAACAACTCCCCCACACTTAGCCCTTTGCTTGTCCTCGAGTAAAGTTAAGGACAAAGATGGGTCATCTCCTTGATATGACATCTGCATACAAGTTATTCCAAGCTTCACCTGCACTTAAGAACTTTGAAGTGTCTACCACATTATCTTGGGTAATTGAATAATGGAACAGCATGGATTCAAATCCCCTTGCATCAAGCAACTTAGAAACTTGGGTTTTCATTTGATTTTGAAAATGTAAACATAACTTAGCTCCTCAAATAATTCACTCAGATCACTCATATTTATGTTTGGTTCATCACCAAGGCATATCATAGTGTTGCCCTATTTCTTTCCTCCTTCTAGAAAGCTTATTTGTATCTTTGGATAGGGAAAGATATGAAGGCATACTTACTCTGCATATTTTGTTGAGTGAAAGCTTGGATCTAAGGAGAAAGATGCCATACCCTTAGATCAAGAAGTGCAAGTGTGTGGATAAAACATTTCTAAAACTATACTATACTCCTGTTGTATGAGTGATCTCTCTCTAGCTTTTATTTTGAGACATAGCTATCGTCATCATATTTTTTTATAAGCCTTCATTGTGCACATTTTATTTTTCAATACCTTGCGACCTTCAGGTGTCCCTATTTTTTTCAATTCTTTTTGCATAGCCTTTATGTCTCTCCTTCTAAACCATATATTTAGAGAGATCACTATCTTACAAAACTTGGAGTTTTTTTCCTAATAAACACATTTTTTTGTGTACTCCCAATGTAGGAGCAGAGTTTTGGGTGGATGGAGGCATGTTTTAGCGTATTCATAGTGTAGGAATAGCTTAATATATGTGGCATGTACGTGATCTTGATCTTGGGGGCATGATAACTTTCTCAACAAGGGTCAACAAGACTTGACAAAACTCAATGTAGGAATAAATAGCATAATTCTATAAGTTTTAAGTTCTATTCACTAGATATGGCTTTGGTAGGAATTTGAACATCATTGAGGAGCATGCTATTTGAATTTTGATTTTGTAAAATAAATCCCAAGTTCTTTCCATGAGAGAGCAAGGTTCATTTTCATCCTACTATATCACATATTCCAATTACTTAGATAATATGGGGTCCCCATGATGGGTTGTCCACAAGTTTAGGAATCTTAGCAAGGAATAAAGAGTATGCAAATTCATTCAAAGGATTGCATGGGGATGGAGCATCAAAAGTTTTGTTTTTTTTAATTTGTTCAGCTTCAAACTTCAAAACTTAAGAGAGTTGAGGGATTTGTTGCACAAACCAATGGTATAGAGGAAGGAGTTAAGGGATTCAGATGTGGTTTGGTTTAGCCAATCCTTTCTGTAGCTATCTATCATGTCTTTCTTGCCTAATGAATCGTCTAATGGTTGTGTAGCGTGTTGGTGGGAGATCTCAAATGTATGTTTGTTATGCATGAGAGATCTCCCCCACACTTATTCTTGTACTTGTTTATTTAATCAAAGAAAACTAAAGAAGGAAACAAAGAAGGGCTCTACCGGTTTGAGCACCGAGGAGCCTAAATCTTATTATTTTTTTTATTGTTATATTATTATTAGTATTATTATCTATTATATTATTTTTTTATTTGTTCACCAGACTTTGCATACTCAAGCAAGGCTAATGTAAATATTCCAAAGTAATTCTAGCTTTGATTTATCCCCATTTTAGATCACTTCCTTTGTTTATGAAAATAATAACTCAAGTTCATTAATCAAAATTTAACACCATGTCAAAATTTGATTAAAGAAGGCCATTTTAACCTAAGCACCATGCTTAATTTGAAAAGGCCTATGGATGTACCTATATAGAATACACACAAACCCGAGCATATGACATAAACAAGGAAAGCATAGTTCTTGTATGAGCAAATTGTTTTCACATGGAGATAAATATGAGTGGTAAAGTTTGGTGAACATTTATTTACCTTTGCATACCTGAGTTGTTCTTACTGGCAACATAAGTGCATGAAAGCTCGAGGTTGCTGCAGCAGTGGCTTGATCACACATCGTCCAACTTAGGCGAAACCACAAGGCTAGGCCATACACACATGTAGTGTGCATACACCATAGGCCTTAGTGGTAGCAAAGGTCATGAAGATGAGAATGCTCCTTCTCTCTTCTTTTTTCTATACTTCTCTTTTTTTCTTTCCCCTCTTTTTTTATCATTCATATTTTTATAATATATTTTTTATCTCTCTTTTTTAGCGAGATAGAGCTGTCATCATTTTCTCTTTTTAACCAAGGTGACTATTGGTGTAGATGGAACATGTGGTGGGGTTCTCACCATCCTTGTAACACCCCTGGTGTTATGAGCTTGCTAAGCACCGAGATTTAGGTCTGAGAGGGATTAGCCTAACAAGTTTTTGGGTTTTAAAAATTTATAACGCACATGAAATGATAAGTGAATCCTATGTGACGCACTTTTGTGGACTCAAATAAATATCCAAGTTACCTTACTTTTTGCGTAAAAGTGCTAATGAAAATCCTAATGACAAAAATGGGATATGTCGTTTTAATTGTTTGGCCCAAAAAACAATTTATATAAACAAAAAAATATATAACTTGTGTGTAGTACTTAAGTAAAGATGATGAGCAAGTGGTGTAGTTGAAGATGCAACTTTAATTTGTGAAAACAAATGTTCTTAACTAGTGCTCTTGGGAGCTCAAAAATCAAATTTGACATTAAAATAAGCTCTTTCTGTTAAGTCGGCAAACACTTGAACTATTGTTTAAAATACCATTTTTGACAAATTATATTGAGCAAAATAGTAAAATGGTGCTTAAATATTTTGCTCCCATGGGTCAGTATAAGGTATGGACTATAGCATGAAATACTTGTTGGTAGAAGTTAATAGGGTTGAGGCCTTTTAAAAACTGTAACAAAAGTGTTAATGGCTGTTAGTTCGAACTAAACCTTAACTTTTCTACGTATGGGAAAAGTAGTAAGACAATGCTATTTTGACATTTAATTTCTAACAAAAATGTTTAAACACTAGCTGCATGTTTTGGTATGGTTGATTGCATCAAAGTGAGTACTTGAGCATCTCATAGGTCCAAGTTGTGTTGGATGTCACGTTGCCCGCTCTAAATTGCCCAAACTTCATTGGAACATGCTAGATCATGTCATGGGTGCTCTGTTCATGATCTAGCGCTTAGCATGATGAACCCCTGTTGGCACCTCTCTATCTCCCTCGATGCTCACACTCTGATCATTCTCGTTGTTCGGATGAGAAGCCTTTAGGGTCTACTAGAATCTTGAGCTTAGGTTTTAATCTCAACTGGGCTCTAAGCGGTTGGTTTTGACACTTTAAAGTTCATGCATAGCACGTTGTCTAGCCTTCAGCCTAGAGTGCGTAGTCATCATGTTTTAGTGTGCACCGTGGTTGCACTTGGCTACACGTGCGTGGCCACAGGTGGGTGGGGGCCACCCTCTTCCAAACCACGGCGTGGTCGTGGCTTGGCCATCTCTGGCTGCGGTGCCTACTACTGGCCAATGGCCTCGGCACCCCCCTCAGCCCCCGCTGCCCCCTACCATGCGCACATTGTGCACCCACGGCACTGGTACTTGGCCGTGCTTGTAGCCGTGGCTCCCATGTGCACATAACCCTATGGCGAGAACCGTACTACCCCAATCGCCCTCCCATGTAGTTTCTGCTGTCACGATGCCATCCACAATCTAGTAGGAGAGGTCATCTTGGGTCAATTCGATGCATCCATGGCCTCGCCATTAACCCACCTAGCTACCCGTCCCCACCCTGCCTTGAATGGCTCCCAGTCAAGCTTTAATTTTGGAGTTTCCTTGCCACCGAGCCGTTAAGGCCATGATCGGTAGCTATGGGTGGCAAGCCACTCTAGTTGTCATTCGGGATCAACCAGCTACACCAATGGCCTCATCCTAACTCCCTCTCCTCCATGCGCATACTAGCGAAACTACTACTGCCTCCCCGACACCGCTGACACGGCCGTGTCCACCGTGGCTCATCGTCGAGCTCGCCGCGCGTATGTGGCTAGGCTTGCTCGTGGTGTCCCCGATCGAAACAGCACCATGGGCAAGCTCATTGTAAGCTCCTCATGATCACTTGCTCACACGTTAGTCCTCTGGCGGCTCTATCTCGTCAGAATAGTCACACTGCCACTACGGCTAGCCGCTCACGCACTGTAGCTCGTGCCAGTGCATCTTTGAGCCCTAGCCACCACCCATCTTAGTGTGTTTTGCCGTAGATGGTGACCGACCCGCTAAATGGGTCCACATAGGCCCTAGGTGGCTAGTGTGGATGCCTAGTGCCACTGCTCGCCATGCCACCGTGCACACGGTGGCCAGGGGTGCGCGCAGGGAATTTTGGAAAAATCCAGGGGGTTAAGTGAATTCGCTAGAGAAAGGAAGAAATAGTATTAGGACCTAGTCGTGGTTCTAGAAAAGTCAGAGGTCTCATTTACTAAAGTGCCAGCATGGGCTCCCCGTCGTGGGCCATCTCACGTGTGGGTTGCGCCCCACGCTGGGGCGCTGGCCTGCTAGGCCGAATGGTTGCCACTAGCCCTTTTCCTTTTTCTAAGCATTTTCTAATTTAGTTTCTAAGGTAAACTTGTAAATTCAATATAAAATTGTGTAGTTAATCAAAAATTGTGAAACCAATTTTGTTAGGTTCCTAAAATCATGGTCTATCTGCTAGTATATTTTGTTCATATAGTTTTATAATATTTTTAGTAGTTATATAATTAATTTGAGATGCTTAATATTGTAAGATATAAACTTGAAGGAGTTTTTGTGGTAAATTGGTGATAGTGTTGGCTCTAAAACTTTCACAGTAAATTCCTTACATTATTAGGTGCTCACTATAATTTTTGTAGCTCCATAATAATTAGTTTGCTAGGGTAGCTAATTGAGCCCTGGTTTGAAAATATATATTTAATCAATAAAATGTCGAAACACATTGAGAGTTTAGAACTAAAATACTTGTTGGGAAAGAAAGCCTTACTTGACAACGTGGAACGTATCCTAGTATGTTAGTCATTAGAGCTAGCTCACAGCTTCAAAGGCGTAATCATATTTTAAGAGTTGTGGTTCCCGTTGATTAATTGTGTCTCTGTGTTGCATCCACATATGTCATAATAGAAACAATGATGGATTGTGAAAATGATCAGAGTAGCAAAAAAGATGGTGCCTTGATGATCATGTCACCTATAAGGAAAATAGACCCTAGGCCCATTTACTTTGGATTTTGGTGTTTGATGACCAACACAACCAAATTGGACTAATGAATTTGCAAGTAATTGTTTTGTAGTTCAATAGGGTGCAAAAGTGACTTGGACGAAGGCGACATGATGATCCGATGATCAACACCAAACGCAAGACCCTAAAAGCACAAGGAGGATCCAAGATATCCAGCAAAAGTCCAAGCAAGAAGATGGGAACCAAGCCGGACATAAGATCACGGAGAAAGAAGCCCGGCAGAGGTGACCGGACGCGACCCTACGAGGATCGGATGCATCCGATCTATTGCTTAGCAATAGCAGGTGTTAGTAGCTGTGACCAGACGTTGATCGAGGCAGTGACCAGATGCATGGACTTCACTATTCATCATCAATGGCAATGTTCTTAGCGTGATCGAACGTGATGGCAGGATGACCGGACACACCAAGAAATAGCATCCGATCATGTCCAGAAAGGTTCTAGAGCAGTGCCAGCGTGACCGGACATGTTCGGTCGAGTGAGACCAGACTCGGCCCAAAGTTCAATCAACATGCGTGCTCCAAAGGTCAATAGGACTAGACATGTCTGATCGGGATTTGATCAACATTCGGTCACTAGCAGAAAGTTGGGTCTCAGGTCCAATGGCTAGTTCTCACATTTGGGGCTATAAATAGACCCTAAACCGGCCATTTGAGGAGAGGAGAGCTGAGGAAACATACCAAGAGTGTTGATACACCAATTAGTGATCTCCACATGCATAGTGCTTAGTGATTCATTAGGTGATTAGCATAGGTGCTTTGCGAAGTGCTTAGGTTGATTAGACCACCGCTTATGCGCTTGCTCTAGGTTTAGGCCTAGTGTTTAGTGAGGTTTGCACATGTCTTACCACTCGATGCTTGCGCGCACCATTGTTGTACATCGGAGGGGCTTGTAGTCTTGCGAGATCACACCAACCATGTTTTTGGTGTGGCCACCACCATGTACTGAAGGGAATAAGTGAAAGGTCCTAATGGCTAGAGGGGGGTGAATAGCCTATTAAAAATTTCTACAACAACACTTAACAGACCAGTTAGACAATTATGAGGCAAAGCAAGTGTTGCGCTAGCCTACTAAAATAGCAAGCCACCTACCTCAATTCTAGTTTATATAGTTTCTAACCACACAATAGCTATGACACTACACTAAGTTAGTGTGCTCTCAAAAGCTAACTAAAGAGCCACACTAACGAAACTAACAAGCTCTCACAACTAGCTACACTAAAGAGCTTGACAACTAGTTTGTGGTAAAGTAAAGAGAGTGAGCAATTTATTTATACTACCATGTCGAGGAAGGAGCCAATCAATCACAAGAATGAATACCAATGAAGACCAATCACCTCAGAATCAAATGATGAACATGATGATTTTTTACCGAGGTTCACTTGCCTACCGGCAAGCTACACCTCATTGTGGCGATTCACTCACTTGGAGGTTCATGCGCTAATTGGCATCACACACCAAACCCTCGATAGGGTGCCACACAACCAACACAAGATGAGGATCACACAAGCCATGAGCAATCTACTAGGGTACCTTTTGGCTCTCCACCGGAGAAAGGTCAAGAACCCCTTACAATCACCATGTTTGGAGCCGAAGACAATCACCACCCTCTGCTCGATGATCCTCGCTGCTACAAGCCATCTAGGTGGCGGCAACCACCAAGAGTAACAAGTGAATCCTGTAGTGAAACACAAACACCAAGTGCCTCTAGATGCAAACACTCAAGCAATGCATTTGGATTCTCTCCCAATCTCACAAAGATGATGAATCAATGATGGAGATGAATGGGAGGGCTTTGGCTAAGCTCACAAGGTTGCTATGTCAATGTAAATGGCCAAGGGAGTGAGCTTGAGCCAGCCATGGGACTTAAATAGAAGCCCCCACAAAATAGAGCCATTGTGTCCCTTCACTGGGCACAACACAGGGTGACCAGACGCTCCGATCATATTGACCGGATGCTAAACCTCAGTGTCCAGTCACGCGATGCGTGCCACATGTCCCCTCTCTTCAAATGTTGATCGCCCAATCTCAATGGCCAAGTGATGACCGGACGCAGCAGCTCAGAGTGACCGAACACTGAACCCCAGCATCCAGTCTTTTCTAGTAAGCATCCAGAGACGACTTTTCACGACCAGACATGTCCGGTCATGCTTCATCGGACTCACCCAGCATTCGGTCACACGGCGACTCCCCTGTGCATGACCATGTCAGTGTCATCGGACGTAGCCAGCCAACGTCCGATCATTTCAGCACCAGCATTCGGTCGATGACCGACGTTGCGCTTCTTCTGCTGCTACTGACTGGACGCATCAGTCCTTCAGAGACCAGCGTCCGGTCACTTATAGTGATCTTTGTCTTTTCTGTCTAGGGTGCCGGTGGCACCGTCGGACTGTCTGCACTCTACGGGCGGACACTCTGCCAGTGATGTTCCTAACCCTTGCTCAAATGTGCCAACCACCAAGTGTATCACCTTGTGCACATGTGTTAGCATATTTTCACAAATGTTTTCAAGGGTGTTAGCACTCCACTAGATCCTAAATGCATATGCAATGAGTTAGAGGCATCTAGTGGCACTTTGATAACCGCATTTCAATACGAGTTTCACCTCTCTTAATAGTATGGCTATCAATCCTAAATGTGATCACACTCACTAAGTTTCTCAATCACGAAAACAAAATGGCTCCTACCATTTATACCTTTGCCTTGAGGCTTTTGTTTTTCTCTTTCTTCTTTTCAAGTCCAAGCGCTTGATCATCACCATGGCATCACCATCATCATGTCATGATCTATATTTGCTTCGCCACTTGGAATGTGCTACCTATGTCATGATCACTTGATAAACTAGGTTAGCACTTAGGGTTTCATCAATTTACCAAAACCAAACTAGAGCTTTCAATCTCCCCCTTTTTGGTAATTGATGACAACCCTTTCACAAAGATATGAATCGAAATTCAAATGAATCCATGTTGCTTGTCCAAGCATATTTACCATGTGTAAAGGATATGGACAAGTTTCATGAACTCCTAAATGGTAGCAATTGCTCCCCCTACATATGTGCTAAGAGTTTGGATTGTAGCTTGCACATATGCTTAGATAGGAAATATAGGAGACAATGTCTACCAAATGATGCTAAGGTATAAGAGATGGACCTTTGAAGCATGATACCAATTGGAGTACACCATTTTACCATCCTTAGCACCATGGTTAGCTTGATACCACTTGGAAACACATGGAAATGACATCACTAGATAACCTATGCATGCTAGATTTTCATTTCATCATTCAAACCTACAACTAGCATATACCACACAAGCATGGATATTGAAATTTAAAACTTGTGCCATGCAAGCAAACATATGAAATGCACATTCAAATGCACCATACAAGTTCATGAGCTTGCTCCCCCTACTTGTGTGCTCAAAATTTTAATTGATCTCTTTCTGTTGTCATATCTCTCCCCCTATGTCAAATACTTTCCCTATCACTTATATCTTTGTTTCTCTCCCCCTTTGTCATCAATGACCACAAAGGTTCAAAATGTAGATAGGTTGAGATTATCAACGTCAATCAATGGGATGAGGATCATTTTCCCAAATTTGGTCCAATCTAGATCATTTGCCAAAGATATTTAACTCAGTTTGATCCAAGGACAAGCTTCTTCACTCCTCCAAATAAGGTTTATCTTGTACCATGTTGAGTTAAACACTTATAGCTCATTTTCTAGATTAAACACTAAGTTTACAAGCCCATAAACATGTCATATACTACCACTAGATCAAAATAAGCATAGAAGCAATAGTGGTACCATATAATCATCAAATTCATTTGATTTTTATGAATGAGCCTATTAAATGTGAAAGATGTCTAGATGCACTAAACATGTCCTTAGCAAGAATGTATGCCATGTCAATCAACTTTTACCTTGGATTGCTCGAAGGAGAGGCATGTCATATAACTGGGGGGTGCATCAACACATATTTGAGAAATCCAATATGTTCAACTCATTCCTTAGCTTGCAAAACCTTTTCTCATCCAATGGCTTGGTGAATATATCGGCAAGTTGATCTTTGGTGCCTACACTCTCAATGCAAATGTCCTCTTTTTGTTGGTGATCTCTTATGAAATGGTGGCGGACATCAATGTGCTTTGTTCTTGCATGTTGAACCAGGATTGTTGGTCAACTTGATTGCACTCTCATTGTCACATAGCAATGGCACTTTCTTGAACTTGATTCCAAAGTCACTCAAAGTGGCCTTCATCCAAAGTATTTGTGCACAACAACTACCGACGGATATGTATTCGGCTTCGGCGGTTGATAATGCAACACTATTTTACTTCTTTAATGACCATGAAACAAGTGATCTTCCTAACAATTGACATGTGCCCAAGGTGCTCTTTCTTTCAACCTTGCATCCTGCATAATCCGAGTCGGAGTAACCAACTAGCTCAAACTTTGCTCCTTTGGGATACCACAAACCAACATTTGGTGTATGCTTCAAGTACCTCAATATTCTCTTTGTAGCCTTCAAATGACTTTCTCTTGGTGAGGCTTGAAATCTTGCACACATGCATACACTAAACATGACATCCGGCCTTGATGCGGTCACATAGAGTAGGCTTCCAATCATAGACCGATACAATTTTTGATCCACCATATTTCCACTTGCATCACTATCCAAGTTGCCATTTGTTCCCATTGGTGTACTAATGGCTTTACTATCACTCATGCCAAACTTCTTGATCATGTCCTTGGTATACTTGCCTTGACTCACAAATGTACTATTCTTTAATTGCTTGATTTGAAGTCCAAGAAAGTAACTTAACTCTCCAATCATGGACATCTCAAACTCATTAGCCATCATCTTTCCAAACTCATCACAAAAGTCTTGATTTGTTGATCCAAATATGATGTCATCAACATAGATTTGCAACACAAATAAATCTTTTCCAATCTTCTTGATGAAAAGAGTGGTGTCAACCTTGCCCATCATGAACCCTTTAGAGAGTAGGAAGTCCCTCAATCTCTCATACCATGATCTAGGTGCTTGCTTCAAACCATACAATGCCTTCTTCAACTTGTACACATGGTCGGGCTTCTTGTCATCTTCAAAACCAGGAGGTTGCTCAACATATACTTCTTCATTGATGTAACCATTGAGAAATGCACTCTTGACATCCATTTGATAGAGCTTGATGTTGTGGACACAAGCATAGGCTAGCAAGATTCTAATTGCTTCCAATCTAGCAACCGGGGCATATGTTTCTCCAAAGTCAAGACCTTCAACTTGTGTATAGCCTTGTGCTACCAATCTTGCTTTGTTCCTTACTACTATCCCATCTTAATCTTGCTTGTTTTTAAACACCCATTTGGTTCCAATCACATTGTGTCCCTTTGGTCTCTCTACTAATTCCCATACTTGATTTCTTATGAAGTTATTCAATTCTTCATGTATAGCATTCACCCAATCAACATCCTTCAATGCTTCATCTATGTTCTTTGGTTCAATGGATGGCACAAATGAGAAATGCTCACAAAATGATGCCAATCTTGATCTAGTTTACACACCTCTAGAAATATCACCAATTATAGTGTCCAATGGATGATCCCTTGCAATATTGGTTGGTTGGGGGATTGGAACTTGATTGCTTGCACTTGCTTGATCAAAAGGTTGAGATGATGTACTAGCCACTTGATCTTGTTCATTGTCATGAGAGCCACTTGTGCTAGCTTGATTTGTATCATCTTGCACATTTGAGTTAGAGACCACTTGCACTTGATCATCTTCATCATCGTTCATTTACCTAGGCCTCAATTCACCAATATCCATGTTCTTCATGGCATTTGAAAGTTGAATGCCTCTAACATCTTCCAAGTTCTCATTCTCTTCTTGTGAACCCTTGGTTTCATCAAATTCAACATCATGAACTTCGTCAAGAGTACCACTATCCAAATGCCAAACTCTATATGCTTTGCTTGTAGTGGAATAACTAAGTAAGAATCCTTCATCACATTTCTTGTCAAACTTGCCCAATCTAGTGTCTTTCTTCAAGATATAGCATTTGCAACCAAAGACCCGAAAATATGCAATGTTGGGCTTTCTACCATTCAAGAGCTCATATGGTGTCTTCTCTTTCAATGGGTGACAATAGAGGCGATTGCTACAATAGCAAGCCATGTTGATAGCTTTGGCCCAAAAAGATTGACTCACATTATACTCACTAAGCATAGACCTTGCCATATCAATGAGTGTTCTATTTTTCCTCTCAACAAGGCCATTTGATTGTGGAGTGTACTTGGCCGAGAATTGATGTCTAATTCCAAATTCATCACACAATTCATCAATTCTAGTGTTCTTGAACTCACTACCATTGTCACTTCTAACTCTCTTGATGGTTGTTTCAAACTCATTGTGAATGCCCTTGACAAATGATTTGAATGTTGCAAACACGTCACTTTTGTCCACTAGAAAGAATACCCATGTGTATCTAGTATAATCATCCACTATCACAAAGCCATATTTATTTCCACCAGTGCTAGTGTATTGTGTTGGTCCAAACAAGTCCATATGCAATAACTCAAATGCTTTACTAGTGCTCATCATGCTTTTCTTAGGATGGGTGTTTCCAACTTGTTTTCTGGCTTGACAAGAGCTACAAAGCTTATCCTTTTCAAACACCACATCTTTCAAGCCTCTAACCAAGTCATGCTTAACCAATCTATTCAATTGTTTCATTCCAACATGACCAAGCCTTCTATGCCATAACCAACCTATCCTAGACTTAGTGACCAAACATGTGGACAATTTAGCTTCACTAGCATTGAAATCAACCAAGTATATATTCTCATATCTAAAGCCTTTGAAGATCAAGTTAGAGCCATCTACACTTATTATCTCTACATCATCTACCCCAAATATGCATTTGAATCCAAGATCACACAATTGAGCCATGAATAGCAAATTGAAGTTCATGCTCTCTACTAGCAACACATTGGAAATGCTCATGTCATTGGATATGGCAATCTTTCCAAGCCCTTTGACCTTGCCTTTGCCATTGTCACCAAATGTGATACTATCATAACCATCATTGCCATTGGTGTTGATTGAGTTGAACATTCTTGCATCACCGGTCATGTGTTGAGTGCACCCACTATCAAGAACCCAATGCCTTCCTCTAGCTTTGTAATTAACCTACAAAAGAAGATCAATTCTTTTTAGGTATCCAAACTTGCTTGGGTCCTTGAAGGTTAGTTACTAAGCTCTTTGGTACCCAAATGACTTTCTTCTTTGAGCCCATCCATGGTTTACCAATGAACTTAGCCTTTACACCATTTGCACCCTTGGTAAGCATATAGAAAGAATCAAGCTTAATGGAGGATACATTAGCATTTTTGCTGTTGTTTTTGCATTCATGCTCTTTATGACCAACTTGCTTGCAACTAGTGCAAAACCGACCATTGTTCTTCACAAAACTAGTCTTGTGAGGAGCAAAGGCCGCCTTGCCTTTCTTGGGGATATAGCCCAATCCCTCTTTGTAGAGAGAAGCTCTTTGGCTACCTAAGCACATAAGCAAGCGGTCCTCACCACCATAGGCCTTAGCTAAGGTGTGAGTGAGCTTATTGACCTCCTTCTTGAGGTTCTCATTCTCAACCATTAGTGAGGCATCACAAGTGAAACCATCACTACTAGATGAGGTGGAAGTAGAAGTACTACAAGAAGGGTTAGTGGGAGCAACAATGATAGGCATAGATAATGATTCATCAATTATATCACAAGTTAAGCCTACATTGCAAGTTTCAACATGCTTCATTTTATTTTGCTCATTAAGCAAAGAGGAATGAGTTTTTTCAAGCTTCTTGTGAGCCTTGCCAAGCTTCTCATGGGCTTTCTCTAGCCTCTCATGAGTTGCTTTGAGCTCATCAAGGGCTTGCTTAAGGGCTTTTACCTCCTTATTCAAGCTCTTGCATTCCCTTCTCTTAATGTCAAAGTGTTCTTTAGCATCTTCTAGCATGTCAAATAACTCATCTTTAGTAGGTTCATCATCATCACTATCACTATCATTTTCATTTCCATTTTCGTTATCATGTTCTTCATCACTTCCATCATCACAAATTTGTACCTTAGTGGCCTTAGCCATGAAGCATGATGGAGTGTCAAAGAGAGAAGGCTTCTCATTGATTGCAATGCTTGCAAGTGCCTTCTTCTTGGTGGTCTTGTCATCATCACTATCATCATCATCACTTGAGGAAGCATCACTATCCCAAGTGACCACATATGAACCACCCTTCTTCTTCTTGAAGGTCATCTTGTCCTTCTTCTCTTTCTTTTCCTTCTTGTCCTTCTTCTTGTTCTTCTTGTTGTCATCATCATTGTCGCTATTGTATGGACATTGAGCAACAAGATGATCTTTGCTTCCACATTTGAAGCACCTTCTTGACTCTTCCTTGTTCTTAGATGAAGATTTCTTTCTTCTAACATGGTACCCTTTCTTCATCATGAACTTGCCAAATTTCTTGACAAAGAGAGCCATCTTCTCATCATCATCATCATCATCATCCCATGAGCCATCATCTTCACTTGATGTATCTTGCTTTGCCTTGCCCTTGGATGATGTGGCCTTGAATGCCATGCTCTTCTTCTTCTCATCCTTCTTCTCATCTTTCTTCTCCTTCTTTTCTTCCTTCTCATCATCATCTCTATATGTATCATCAGTCATTATATCTCCCAACACTTGGTTTGGTGTCATGGTGTCCAAACCACTCCTCACTAGAATAGTGACCAATGTGCCAAATCTTGAAGGCAAACATCTCAAGAACTTGTGGGAGAAGTCCTTGTCCTTCACCTCTTCTCCAAGTGCTTTGAGATCATTGACAATCACTTGAAGCCTATGGAACATCTACGGCATGCTCTCATCCTCCTTCATCTTGAAGCTTGCAAACTTCTCTTTGAGAATGTATGCCTTTGCACCTTCATGGCTTGAGTGCCCTCAAATGATTCTTCCAACTTCTTCCAAGCCTCATGAGCCATCTCAATATTCTTGATTTGCTCAAATGTTCTCTCATCAATTGCATCAAGAATGGCACTTAGAGCAATGCCATTGTTTTGGAGAAACACTTCTTCGAGCGTAGTGGGATTCTCTAGATCACCAATCTCAATTTTAGTTTCTACCACCTTCCACACTTTTCTATTGATTGACTTGATATGTGTGGTCATCTTTGATTTCCAATATGGATAATTTGTGCCATTAAATTGGGGTGGCTTCTTGGTGTTGTTGATTTGAGCCATTTTTACACCGAAGGTTGTTAAGCCTCAAATCACAGTGACCTCGGCTCTGATACCACTTGAAAGGTCCTAATGGCTATAGGGGGGTGAATAGCCTATTAAAAATTTCTACAACAACACTTAACAAACCGGTTAGACAATTATGAGGTGAAGCAAGTGTTGCGCTAGCCTACTAAAATAGCAAGCCACCTACCTCAATTCTAGTTTATATAGTTTCTAACCACACAATAGCTATGACACTACACTAAGTTAGTGTGCTCTCAAAAGCTAACTAAAGAGCCACACTAACCAAACTAACAAGCTCTCACAACTAGCTACACTAAAGAGCTTGACAACTAGTTTGCGGTAAAGTAAAGAGAGTGAGCAATTTATTTATACCGCCGTGTCGAGGAAGGATCCAATCAATCACAAGAATGAATACCAATGAAGACCAATCACCTCAGAATCAAATGATGAACACAATGATTTTTTACCGAGGTTCACTTGCTTGCCTGCAAGCTACTCCTCGTTGTGGCGATTCACTCACTTGGAGGTTCATGCACTAATTGGCATCACACGCCAAACCCTCGATAGGGTGCCACACAACTAACACAAGATGAGGATCACACAAGCCATGAGCAATCCACTAGAGTACCTTTTGGCTCTCCGCTGGGGAAAGTTCAAGAACCCCTCGCAATCACCACGATCGGAGCCAGAGATAATCACCACCCTCCGCTCGACGATCCTCGCTGCACCAAGCCATCTAGGTGGCGACAACCACCAATAGTAACAAGAGAATCCTATAGCAAAACATGAACACCAAGTGCCTGTAGATGCAAACACTCAAGCAATGCATTTGGATTCTCTCCTAATCTCACAAAGATGATGAATCAATGATGGAGATGAATGGGAGGGCTTTGGCTAAGCTCACAAGGTTGCTATGTCAATGTAAATGGCCAAGGGAGTGAGCTTGAGCCGGCCATGGGACTTAAATAGAAGCCCCCACAAAATAGAGCCATTGTGCCCCTTCACTAGGCACAACACGGGGTGACCGGACGCTCTAGTCATATTGACCGGACGCTGGACCTTAGCGTCCGGTCATGCGATGCGTGCCATGTGTCCCCTCTCTTTAAATGTTGATCGCCCGATCTCAATGGTCAAGTGACGACCGGACGTAGTAGCTCAGAGTGACCGGACGCTGAACCCTAGCGTCCGGTCATTTCCAGTAACCATCCAGAGATGACTTTTCATGAATGGACGCGTCCGGTCATGCTTAACCAGACTCACCCAGTATCCAGTCACACGGTGACTGCCCTATGCATGACCATGTTAGTGTGACCGGATGCAACCAACCAGTGTCCGGTCGTTTTAGCGCTAGTGTCCGGTCGATGACCGACGTTGTGCTTCTTCTGCTGCTATTGACCGGACGTGCCGGTCCTTCAGAGACCAGCATCCGGTCACTTATAGTGACCTTTGTACGCTAAACCCTAGCGTCCGGTCGTTTCCAGTAACCATCCAGAGATGACTTTTCATGAATGGATGCGTCCGGTCATGCTTGACCGGACTCACCCAGCGTCCGCTCACACGGCGACTCCCCTATGCATGACCATGTCAGTGTGATCGGATGCAGCCAGCCAGCGTTCGGTCGTTTTAGTGCTAGTGTCCGGTCGATGACCGACGTTGCGCTTCTTCTGCTGCTATTGACCGGTTGCACCGGTCCTTCAGAGACCAGCGTCCGGTCACTTACAGTGACCTTTGTCTTTTCTGTCTAGGGTGCCGATGGCACCATCGGACTGTCCGCACTCTACGGGTGGACACTTTGCCGGTGAAGTTCCTAACCTTGCTCAAATGTGCTAACCACCAAGTGTATCACCCTGTGCACATGTGTTAGCATATTTCACAAATGTTTTCAAGGGTGTTAGCACTCCACTAGATCCTAAATGCATATGCAATGAGTTAGAGGATCTAGTGGCACTTTGATAACCACATTTTGATATGAGTTTCACCCCTCTTAATAGTACGGCTATCGATCCTAAATGTGATCACACTCACTAAGTGTCTCGATCACCAAAACAAAATGGCTCCTACCATTTATATCTTTGCCTTGAGCCTTTTATTTTTCTCTTTCTTCTATTCAAATCCAAGCGCTTGATCATCACCATGGCATCACCATCATCATGTTGTGATCTATATTTGCTTCGCCACTTGGAATGTGGTACCTATGTCATGATCACTTGATAAACTAGGTTAGCACTTAGGGTTTCATCAATTTACAAAAATCAAACTAGAGCTTTCAACAAGGCCCATGGTGGTTCAGCTAGAAGCTTTATAGTGAAGATGACGGGGAGCGGTCTGGGAGATGCTTGCCGGAAGGCACACTAGAGACCCACTTGCGCATGTGGAAGGCCCGGGGCTATCCATGAAGTTACCTGACTGGGAGCTTGACCCTTGCGAGGGATTCCTTGCGAGGGGCTCCAAAGAGGACTAGGGGGAAGCTTGCATGCTTCTTGATACCTCGGTAAAAATACCAGAGTTGTCACAGAACTGACCAATTTATAAGAGCATAAGTAAAAAAATAATCGCCGAAACGATCAAATTCTCACACTTGAGCCCATATAAACCCGGTAGTCAACTGAAATCTCGAAGGATTTCAAACCAACTTGCATACAACCAAAATCACAGTAAATCAACATAACATATCGTACATTACAACATTTCACAGACGGTTTGCAAATAGATTACATCACCTCAGAGTCATCGTTATTACAAAACAAGTCTTGTAAAACATGCGGAAGCAAATAGTTTAACTTACACACCCGAGTTCAAATACAAATACTAGTTTGATGATCACAACCCGCAAAAGCTATCAGATAAGAGAAGCAGAGATCATGCCCATGATCTAGTCTTCATCACCCGCCGGGTGGAGACAATACTTACAGAATCCCTGATATAGAAGGTCATCTGCAACAAGAGGGAATAAACCCTGAGTATGAGAATGTACTTAGCTAGACTTACCCATCGTAAACCAAAACAAATGACACCAAGGATTATGCATAGCTTAATTTAGTGGATCTAGCTGACACTTTCTTTTTGCGGAAAAGCATAAGTAATAATGATCAACTCTTAACCTGAACTAGCAGTGACTTTTAGCCATTAACCTGTCATCTATATTAGCACCTGTACTAAGCAATCATTTGATTAAGATGCAAACATTAATAACCATATCAGGTATAAATCATGGCAACATTATCATCATCATTCATTTAACCATATCGTTAAATTAAGTGAATCTACGTTGCCGCTGCTCAGTCAAATTCTCACTATCTGGGAGAGATGGCGATTCGAATCGATTCCTATCTAGCTAGAGGGGTATTCCTAAACACAAACCCTGCTTCCCCCGTCAGGGTCGCAAACGAGTCACCTTTGGTACAACTCAGGAGAAAAATAAAAGAAAAGACACGGGTCCAGGCCACCCTACATTCTCAGAGAACCACTCTGCTAGGAAGTGTAGGATTTTAAGCACCTAACTCCCCTTGGACTTATGCCAATGGCTCTCCACACATCCTTACTACCTCCAAAATGCATCCAACCCCCATGGATCCTGGCCTGAGTTGAGCTACTCGGCTTCGCGGTCGGAACGACTTATCTGGGCAGCTAAGTGTTAGGCTGCGTTCAACATAACATGAGGACATACAATGTATTGGTCCTTAAACGACACAGATGGAGTCACTATGTTCAAACCTACACAAGACTCCGCCCAGTCTTAATTCATTATTAACATGGTTCTTTTCCACGATAGCAAATATAGCCAACCATGATCCACCTCATCCTAAAGCTTGCAGGTGACAGGAAATCACCTAACTTCTATCGCACCAAGCATGGCTAAGTATTTAACCTATTCCTAAACTTAAATAGGATTCCAGTATGATATCTGGACAAGGAGGAATATATAATGCAACAATTTGTTCCAACCAATTCCTATACTTAATGCATCATCAACGAATAAAAGATACTCAATGTATTTGTAAAAACATGGGAGGCTTAATATGCTCTGGGGCTTGCCTTTCAGGAAAGAGGAAGGACGGTGGTCAGGGCACTCGGTCAACTCCTCCTCGGCGGCTGCTTCGTCGGCTTCCTGCACCTCGGGCTCCTCCTCCTAGTTGGCTCCCTCGAATTCCAGCAGCGTCACTCCCTCCGGCACACCTATTGCATGTATGCGCATGATAAATATCATGGATGCACATGAACGAAGTTATGGATGCTCGGGGAATGCACATGCTCACTGTAGTCCGCATATTCCACTTAAGCTCTATTCAAATCACTTTAACTTACCAAGTTTATACAACCTAATGTATAATTGCTCATCTTCAGTTAAGGACCTAGCACCTACACCTAAGCATGTTCTCAAGTTAGGCTAGCCCCTAAACAATCAATAAGAACATTGTAACAAGGCATACACACAAGCATTTGTATTTCAGCAAAATAGAAACTATATAGCGGTACAGTGAACTGGCCATAACTAGAGATTTAGAAATCCAAATGACATGCAACAAGACAATTTGGAAAGCTTATGAAATTGTTTACAATGCATTTTTAGACCTCAAAGCATGATTCCAACCTTTACTAGGTCGAATTCTTTAATCAACAGAAATCTGTCTTCACAAGACAGAGAGTAGGCAAAACTGGAACCTAACTTTGAACAGCTGTAGTTCCTAAACTACTAGGACAAATGCCATCAAATTTTGATAGGAGCTAGATACATAATTTATCTACAACTTTTGTATTCACCCCATTGACAAAAAACCAAATTATCACAGGAACTTTACAAAGTCCCCAGAACTGTCTAGAAGGACATAAGGCAAACACAATAATTATTAACTTATGATGTAAACACATAATTGGACAAAACTAACTTTACTCACTCATTACACATATCACAAGAACACCAGAAAGTAAGGTGTTCATCACCAAATCATTTCTTTTAATACCTTTCTTAATTTATCTAATTAATTAGGGGAAATGGTAAACATATATGAAAACTTCACCATTAAATCTACAAAAATTACAATGGGTACTACATGCTCTAAGTAGACAACTATAAAAATTTCACACCATTTGAGCAAGTATAACAACCTACACAAAAATGATAAGACAAAATGGCTTAAAATGACATAATTAGGAAACCTTAGTGAAAAGTGTCAAGCAATAGATTTCATATTTTTCCTAGCATCCTTAAGGTACTAGGATACTCCTCACAAAATTTCATGGTCATAGGATTCCTAGATAATTTACAAAAATTCACACAAATATCAATCAATGATAAAAAGGAAAATCTATAACTCAAACACCATACATGCAATGACTCTCAAATTTTTACCAGAGCTTATACTAAGTAAGAATAGCTTACCCACAAAATTTCATAATTTTTGGAGCAAAGAAACTCAAGATATAATTTAAACAATTTTGCATGCATATAAAAACACATTTCAAGATCCTATTTAATTCATCCAAACTTTCCACATCAAGTGCTCATGTCATATTTTTCCTAAATACTAGGCTTCACTGTGATTCTACCAAAATTAGAATCACCCCATTTGGATCTACCAATTTGGAGATACAAAATTCACAAAACAACATACAAACTGGAATTATTTGAACTAGCTTTTGAATATGTAGTCACTGTTGCATGGGACCTGCGTGTCAGCTGCGCCCGCTGGTCAGTGAGACGAAAACAAGGGAGACGGCATGCGACGGCGCGGCAGCAGCGAAGCTCGCCGACGGCGGCTTCTCCGGCGACACCGAGGGCACCTACACTATCTACGTGATGAGCCGCGTCGAATGGTGCTACCGGCAAGACCTAAAGCTAATTGGAGGTAGCTTGTCGCCGGTGAAGGCGGCACGGCGGAGCTCCGGCACAAGGTACAGACGACGGTGAGCCCCCAATGCCCCTCCCGAGCTCGGTACGAGCTTCACGGGGTCACCACGGAGCTAACCAAGCAGAGAAAGGAGGACAAGAGGGTCCCGGTGGTGGTTGGCCGCGGTGAGCTCCGCTCCGGTGAGGTGCGGCCATGGAGACGGCGTTGGAAAAACGGCCAAAGGCCCTCACCTAAGGCTCGGATGGCTCGGCTAGAAGGTCGACGAGGTAGAGGAGGACACGGCGGAGCTGTGATCGAGCTGGAGGTCGCGTTTTTGCAGCGGCGAGTGAGCTAGGCGACGGTGGAGCTTGCTCAGCAATGGCGGAGCGGTGGTGCATTGCTACGGCGAGCGGGCAAGGCAAAGGAAACAAAAAATGAAATGGCGAGTAGGTTAGCAGACGGGTGCGGGTTCAAGCAGTGGCCAGCAGCGCCAGGACGGCCGCGGCGCGTGGCCTGCGTGGTCAGGTGGTCGGCGACGGGTGTCATCCATGCGACCGTCGAGTTTTGAACCCTGTCGACACTGTAGCGAATCTGAAATTTCGATTCAGTTACCATTGAGCCTACTGACAGGCGCTTTTCAATGCTACACAGTTCCTAAACCGTGAAGAATTAGTGGAAGCAATATACATGAAAGTTGTAGAGCTATGATAGGGCTACAACAATGCTTTAGAAAATCACTAGCTAATTCTCAAAGGATCACAAGTTATATCAAGCCAAAGTCAGCTTGATCAAACTGACATTGCATTTTAGACTTAGAAAATTTTCTAAGTGTTGAATCAGCCCTCAACACTGACATGTGGGCCCTTTTTGAGCATGTTGTGCACATTTTCATGACTTGGCTTATAAATAAAGTTTGTTCCTTATAAAATTTGCTACAACTTTGCTTTAGATTGGTCAGACATGCAAATACTCTAAGTTGTACTTTTTAAACAGTCAAATAAAAGAGTTCAGGGGTCAAAACAAGTCAAACCACTATTTGAAATCATAATTAGGCAACATGATCAACATGAACAATGTTCCAAATGACATTCTATGTATAACTAAGTTGCTTAAGAGAATTGTTAGCCACACCACACATTGGTCACACAAGAATCAAGCATTGTATGTACTGAAATAAGGAAAAACCAATGAAATGTTACATTTGTTTCATAGTCATGTTTCACATGTTTCATGATCTTGTTGCATAGTACTAACTAACCATGTTTCACTAAAGTGAGTTGCACATGTTGCACTTGGGTGTTGCACACTATTCATTTCATAAAAACAACACACATGAAATATAACGATACGTTGCAATGTTTCAAAAACATGTTTCATGCAATACAAGCCCATGAATGGATGAATGATGCTCATGTTCATGAAATGCAAGTGCAAATGTGGAAGCCAAACACCTAGGGTGTTACAGGAGTCATCGATGGCAGTTTGCATATCTCTACCTTACTCTTTAGCTTCCGCATTTACATTGCAATCTTGGTTTGTGCTTTACTTTCCTAGCTTAGTGATAGGCTAGTTGATAGGTTTGGAACCTAGGTTGCATAACTCCTTTTTGCAGTAGAGATAGCAACACACTAGCAAAACCGTAGTTGCACATCTAGATAGTTTATCTTTTGCATAGGTTTTTGCTAAGGATAGAAAAAGAGAACATAGTTTAGAGTTAGAGTTTTAAGTTGCTATTACCGTTGATTAATTGTGTCTCTGCGTTGCATCCACGTATGTCATAATAGGAACAATGATGGATCATAGAAATGCTTGGAGTAGCAAAAAAGATGGTGCCTTGATGATCGTGTCACTAATGGAATGCTAACTTTTGGTTATATCTTACCCAGGCAAGCCCCGGTGCATAACCCCTATTATTCTGCACTTTATTTTATGCTTGTGCATTAAGTTTTAAGGAGTTGAATGAAACCACTTGCATATATATCCTTATCTATAAGTCCTACTAGTATGTTAGGATCATGTAGATTGCTATGCTATAGGATCCGGTAGAAGTCAAGTGATTACCTGGCACTCGTGAGAGATAGGAAAGATATTATTGTTGTTATTATATTACTATCACATGGAATATATATGGAGGATAATTGGAGACAGGGTAGAATGGTACTTTGGATCTAGACTTGGTTAGGCATTCGAGCGAGGCTCAGATTGCATTTGTTCCACCTGTGTCGATTGAGGACCGTCCGTTGCTGTGGATGGTAGTCAGGTCATAGACTTAATATACTAAGCATGTACTTGCTTATGGAAGCGGGAAGGCTCGTTACACTCTTGTCATGGGTTTTGGCTCTTTCTGGACCAACTGATTGGAGGCGGGGAAAGGTGGAGGTCTAAGCACCATACTAAGACCAGGTCTCAAGTGTGGGGGCTTGGAGTCCAAGTTTGGACGGGGACCTAGACCCCTTGCTAGGAGTGGAATAAGTTGGTCTTATTTGTGCCTGGGATACAAATGGGGCATGTGTTTTGGGGTACCCAGCTAGGATACATTGATTCATGAATCACCGTTTCTGTGAGACGGTACGACTTGGCTATGGTCTAGCACCATAGTAAGAACTAGAACTTAAAAGGTGATAAAATGGTTCTGATTGCTTACCACATGCTTGAAGGTGCTTACATAGAATGGTTAGTTAATGAACTAATGATGACCGCTAATAAAATTGAATATAAGGACGCATGTTTAGTAATGCTTCCACAACAATAACCCACAAGCCAAATAAGCCTCGCATATCCTTGGAGTCTTTTATTTTCCTCCTGTCGGGTAAGTCTTCTGAGTATAATAAAGTACTCAGGGTTTTATTCCCACTATTGCAAGTGATTAAGGAATGGTAGATGACTTTTGTGTGTGGAAACCTCCTGGTGGGCTCAACGAGGATTTCCTTACATTACTGATGTAGAGTTTATTCAAAATTTTCACAAAATGTTTTTGCAAAGGAAAAGACTTACAGCCGGTTCTCATTCCATGTATATAAATGTTTCTCATGTTAGCGCTTAAACTTGTCATTAAATACATTTCCACTGAAAACTCTGATAACATTGTTATATTATGCTTTTATAATCAATTGAGGTAATATTCTGCTACTGTAATAAAGTGATGTAAGAAATAGCTTAAGAATGTTGTAAGCTTTATTCTCTCATTTATGATCCTGATGAAAAATATGGATTTTCGAGTTCTCCCTTGGGGTGTGCTCGATGGAATGGCATGATTTAGTGCACTCTCTTGGGTACTTAGTGTCTGATGGAAGATAAGTACTCTTTAGAGGGCATTAGATTAGACAGTTCTGCCACAGGTGGTATCAGAGCATAATGAGAAAATAAAGCTTCAAAACTCCTTTTCTAAACTAAAATTTGACAACCTATTTTTGCAAAAAGTTAGGACATTTAACTACAAAGTATATAAGTAGCCCTATTGTTATGGTTAAGTATTCAGAATAGGTTTAACTAGACTTTCTCTGGTGGACTGACTTTCACGTAGTATACGATCTTTAAGTCAGTCGCGCTAGTAATGCGTTAGTCATCATACTGCTGGTAGATGCGCCCTTCATAGATGTCATGAGAGTCATATTGTGCACGACTGACTAGCCCTTGTTTGGGAATTACTGCTGAACTATGGCTTTGTGCTTCGCGTTCGCCTATGGTTCATGCCTATTGCTGAATCATGTCTCTTTTCTGAGCTCTTGTCAGACCCTTGACCTGCAGCCATGCTAGTCATTAATGGCCTCAGACACTGCTTGCCTTGAGCGCACAAAAATTTCGGCTGGTTTATTTGTAGTTACCACGCATAGGAACTGAAGGTGGACTATGCCAGGACCACTGACTGCTCTGCCATTACAAGAAGGGTCTGGCCTAGCCATTGGTACCACCACTCAGTGCACTCTAGCTCACCTAGCCCTTCCTCTTGAGCAAGCTATTCGCTCAATCCTCCCTTTGCAACTACCCACCAGGGATGGTAGGAGCCTAGGTTAGCAGTTACTGCCTGAACACTAAGGGTTTTCTCAAAATCATGTATGCCACCCTGCAAAAACTTAGAGTCAAAGATCATCCTGAGTATGAGGTCCATGAGTATGAAAAGCATGGCACTAAGCGGTGTGAAGTTGCCATCTACAATGAGGGTTTGCTAGATCTATGAAGAGCCCATTGCTCGTACCCCCATGAGGTTCTTTCAACCTTTGGAAAATAATCAATGGGTATGGAGAGCTCTCATAGAGGCTTTGCAAGGGCAAGATTCGCAAGAAGACAGTCCAACCATGGTGCACTTGACCATGTACCTACTCGTTCTAGATGAGCAGTATGATTTGGCAAGCCTCGGTGCTGAGGAAGTGCCTCTAGTGAGCCAAGGAAGCCGAGATCTTCTCTAGGATGCTCTAGGTATAGCTCGCTGAAGCGCATGCTAGTGTGGCAGCCATAGAGAGTCATGAGACTGCCATGTCAGAAGCCCTAAAGGAGACCAAAGATCAGCATGCCCATCAGCTGGGAGAGGCCTACCTTGTCACTAGGGATAAGCATAGGATGCTGGCCACCGAAAGGTAGGATTTCTTGATCTTGGAGGGAATCCCTATCCACCCATTAGAAAAGAAGGAGAACCAGTGTTGCAGTACCGCCAGCACCTTCACCCTCGGAGGTATCAGAAGTAGAGCCCTTGCTTCCCTTAACTTAGCCACTGCCAAGAGACAAGGCAGATCCATAGCCCGAGCGGTAGAAAAATCCACCAAGCCCAGGAATGAAGATGTGTGGTTTGACAAAGTAGATTAGTTGCCTTGGGAAGATATACCCATAGTTAGTGGTGCCTTTCATCGCTGTCCTCCAGTATTGTAATCTTTCCATTGTATTTCATCCATAGTTGTTGAGGTTGTCTGATAGTAGGGAAGGTGAACGATGTGTCGAGAATGGGAGAGTGAGTGCCTGTATATTGTACTAGCATAAGGATGTTTGGAATGTGCATTTTCTTTATCTCATTGTGTTTATTGCGTCCATCTACCCTTAGGTCTCGTTAGACATGGTTAGGGTTTTTAGGGATGATGTTAAGTGGGTTACAAGAGAGCAACCATTCAGATGCCGTAGACCAGCCTTGATTGGGTGATAGAGGGCACTATATCGACTAATTGTGGATATCCTAGCAAAACATTTGAATCTCTTAAATAAAATCTGTTGTGGGATTTGAATTTCTTGTCCATTGTTGCAAAAGGAACCCTTGTTGTCTGAATCTTCCTTGCAATACTCCTCTGATTCTATGGTCTACAGCCCCACTGCCTTCATTGCGTGTAAGTTGGTAATAGTTGCCTAGTTAATAGCTTATGGTGCCATGACAAAACCGAGGGCCCCTGTGGAACAGCTGCCACATGGTGATGCTGCTTGGCACACGTTGGTATCGAGGTTATTGATCAAGCACTTTTACTAAGTTACACCACCGTACCGCTCTTGATACAAAGTATTCTTCCTGGAAATATTTGGGTGTTCGAATAGGAAATCCACAACGGGTTGATGAGATAGTGTTCCCCAAAGTAACCAAGAGAATGTGGTTTTGGAGGAAGCATGTATGTCGCGATCTTAGTTCATACAAAAGGTTGGCGAATATTGTGGTCAAGGAAGGGAAGGAAAAGAAGTGCAACAAGGAAAAGTAAGCCCTCAGATAGTCTAGAGTGATTGGAAAAGCCTAAGTGGACATCATGTCCTAAGCCCTATGTCTAGCTCGACCATGTTACGCATGCCGATCACTATTGTCGTGTGCCCTGCGGACGCCGTAGTGTCAGGGTCCACTAGTACGCCGTCCTCGCATAACCACGGCATTATGCCTCATCCACCATACTCGTGCACTATGCGCTTCCCCTTTTCCTGGCATCTATCGACTCTCGATCCTCGCCCTCATCCCTATATCGGACCCCTCCCATTTTCCTCTTTTGGGGACACGACCGCCCACATGCCTCCCTCATCGAGCGAAGCCCCTCTCCTCTAATTTTTCTTCTGCCCACTCAAGCTCATGCAGGGAGCGCACCATGGCCGATGTTCTCCTCACCTTCGTTCACCACTATAAGATGCCCTTGCCCCCTCCTTCATCCCCATTCCCCTAGAATCTGAAGCAGAGCTACAAGATTCCATCGTCGTTCATGGAACTAGGGTCACCAGTCAGAGGTGATTGTGTAATCTAAGAAAAAGGGATCTGGATTTTTGTCAAAGGAGTTCGAGTCCACCTCTGGTTAGTTTGGTCTTAGGGTTTACGATGTTTGAGTTCTCACTCTCCTATTTCTGGATCTGTTGGACATACGCCATGTTTTGGATAATCATTTTCTTGTTGTTTCTCCATTGTCCTCATCTATCTCGACTTCTAGATTAAGCATTGGTTGTACTAGGATGCTCTTAATCGTGTATCTCTAAATCCCTGTGTGGTTTAGACTTCGACATCGTGTAATCTTCCGTGTAATTTCAGATCTACAAAGTGTAATCGCATTTTCTCCTTTCTAATTTTTGT
The DNA here is from genome assembly GCF_019320115.1 of Miscanthus floridulus. Lineage (NCBI taxonomy): Eukaryota > Viridiplantae > Streptophyta > Magnoliopsida > Poales > Poaceae > Miscanthus > Miscanthus floridulus. The sequence continues at coordinate 64,942,748 of NC_089598.1, read as the reverse complement.
TCTGAATCTTAGGATGAGATTCTTTTAAGGGGAGAAGATTGTAACACCCCTGGTGTTATGAGCTTGTTCAGCACCGAGATTTAGGTCCGAGAGGGATTAGCCTAATAAGGTTTTGGGTTTTAAAAATTTATAACGCACATGAAATGATAAGCAAATCCTATGTGACTCACTTTTGTGGACTCAAATAAATATCCAAGTTAACTTACTTTGTGCGTAAAAGTGCTAATGAAAATCCTAATGAGAAAAATGGGATAAGTCATTTTAATTGTTTGGCATGAAAAACAATGTATATAAACAAAAATAAAATATAACTTGTGTGTAGTACTTAAGTAAAGATGATGAGCAAGTGGTGTAGTTGAATATGCAACTTTAATTTGTGAAAACAAATGTTCTTAACTAGTGCTCTTGGGAGCTCAAAAATCAAATTTGATGTTAAGATAAGCTCTTTTCGTTAAGTCAGCAAACACTTGAGCTATTGTTTAAAATACCATTTTTGGCAAATTATATTGAGCAAAATAGTTAAATGGTGCTTAAATATTTTGCTCCTATGGGTTAGTATAAGGTATGGACTATTGCATGAAATACTTGTTGGTAGCAGTTATTAGGGTTTAGGCCTTTTAAAAACTTTAACTAAAGTGTTAATGGTTTTTAGTTCGAACTAAACCTTAACTTTTCTAAGTGTGGGAAAAGTAGTAAGACAATACTATTTTGACATTTAATTTCTAACAAAAATGTTTAAACACTAGCTGCATGTTTTGGTATGGATGATTGCATCAAAGTGAGTACTTGAGCATGGCATAGGTCGAAGTTGTGTTGGATGTCATGTTGCCCGCTCTAAATTGCCCAAACTTCATTGGAACATGCTAGATCATGTCATGGGTGCTCCGTTCATGATCCAGCGCTTAACATGACGAACCCCCATTGGCACCTCTCTATCTCCCTCAATGCTCACACTCCGACCGTGCTTGTTGTCCAAACGAGAAGCCTTTAGGGTCTACTAGAACCTTGAGCTCGGGTTTTAATCTCAACTAGGCTCTAAGCGGTTGGTTTTCAAACTTTTAAAATTCATGCATAGCACATTGTCTGTCCGTTTGACATGGAGTGTGCGGTCACCGCGTTTCGGTGCATGTCGTAGCTACACTTGGCCACACGCGCGCATGATCATAGGTGGGTGGGGGCCGGCCATCTCTAGCTACGGCGCCTGCTACTGGCTAATGGCCTCGGCACCCCCCCTCAGCCCCTGTTGATCTTCAAGATGTAAGAGTAGTATAGCTTAGTTGGGAGTTAAGGAGAGATACTCAAGTTCTGAAAAAGTCCTCAGATATTAGGTATATTCTTGTACTGTTCCTTTATAAAACTTGAGTATTAATATATTTATCTTCTCCAATTACTTCAATGTTTATTATCGTTATTTAGCTTATACCTTAGTTGGTTAGCCAAGCATGGTTAGTATAGTGGTTCTATGCCTTAACATGGGATCTCCACTCGCATCGAGTGCTCTAGCTATAGATCATGACTAGAGTAGTAATCGGTAGGCTAATCATGGTGTCTAGTCTATAGGTTATCTAATATGGCACCCAACCCCACGGATAGCTGTGGTAGCCCCAGGTGGTGACAGGCCATCAAGGTGTGGTAGCCCTAGGTGGTGACAGTCCTAACGGCCAACGTATTCCACTACGTTTGGGTTGGTGTTTGTAAGACCATAGTTAGAGCTTCCTAGCCCCCTTCTCATCCCTTTCCATGGCTAGTGTTCTGATGTCCCAAAGTGTTTTGGTGTTATCGCTATGTCTTATCTATGCTTTAGTTATCGCCTCTGGTATGTACTAGAGTAGATCCATAGTAATAGAGAAGTATGTAGGAGCCTTGAACTCTCCCGTTGCCCTCTCAGCTTAGCTTGCCTACTCTTCTTTCTTACCATGGAGTTCTCCTATGTGTTATTTATATAAAACTTCTATCTTTTCACTTACTCCCACATTAGTCTAGTCGGTGTACTAAGTTAGTAGATACATGATGGTTAACTATCATCTTCTTTAACCATTGCTTCCCTATGGATAAATACGATACCCTAGAATACTTCTGGGAGAAAGTTACAATGGTATCCGTGCACTTATGGATTTTTCTATTTGCGTTAACAAATACCAACAAGCTTTCTGGCACCGATGCCAGGGAAATAATTGGCGTAAAGATTTTGATATTAACCTTGATATCTATTAATCTAGTCTACCACTAGCTTTTGTGGGCATAAAAAAAGAAGAATCATCATGAGTCTAGGGTGCCCAATCTATCATGAACCATCAACACCTTCACCCTGCCATCTGTTGATGTTTCATACAAGCACCGGCAAGTAATTTTATAGTAATGCACGTTAGGCCCGGATGGTGCGCTAAAGGACACAAGATTTATACTGGTTCAGGCCGAATGTCCCTACATCTAGTCTGTTGCTACTCGTGTTATTAGCACCAAAAAATAGTTCATAGTAGTGGGTACAAACGATCGAGAGAGGGACTGGTCCCAAGTCTCTGATGGAAGGGTTGAAAGGATGCCAAGAGCTTGGTAGCAGCTTGACTGTGTGTGTTGTGTGTTGTGTTGTCCAAAGTCTGGCCCCTTTGTTGGAGGAAGCACATCCCCTTTTATAGATGAAGGGGACAGCTTTACAAGTGAAAGGGCTAGGGTGCGTATGCTACCTAGCCTTGTTGTTCACGTCTACCAAGCCTTGTTGTCCATTCCGGTGGGTGCAAAAGGATGATAAGCGCCTACAATACTATCGATGCACTGTAGAATGTTAGGTTGGCTACAGAGTACTGCCCCACGTAGGGTATGGACTCTAGTATAGTGGTTTTGACTTATGAGCCTTGCCTAGTCTTGCCCCACACGCCTTCTGGTTCTTATGAGTTCCTGTCGGAGGGACGCAGGGTCGGGGTCTGAAGTAGCACTATGGGCAAAGCCTTTTGATCGGAGGGGGCGTCCGGAGGCTGAAGCAAGTGCTCTGATCTGGTGGACCCGAGGGGCCATGAAGCGGGTGCTGCTCCCTTGGGACCATATCATGGTGATAGCATATCCATCATTAGTGGAGGACGTGAGTCTTTTTCTGGACCATAGTGGTTGTCGTATGTCTACGTCGGGTTCTATGCCCGAGGGCTGAAGGTGGCGCCTACAACTCTGTAGGGCGAAGAGCACGCGCCCACAACACTATTCGGGCTCTACTACACCTAGAAGGGTCTAAAGCACCTGTTCCCATCGTTCCCTGGCAGTACTTTTCCTGCGGGGGTGCAGGGTATGGTCCTTGAAGCCGTGGTTGACCCGAATGTCTTGTCCTACCCTATACCTATCATCATGAGGGAACAGGGAGAGGTTGTCAGGCAAGATGAAACCAATCCTTGGACATCGAGTGAGGTGAGGTTCGTCCTTGGACATCGAGCGAGGTGGAGTCTAGTCCTTATCCCTCGGGTGAGACTGAGCCCATCCCTCAGGGGTGGGGCTAGGCGAAGTCAATCCTTAAGCTCTTGGGTGGGGCGGAGCTGGCCCTTATCCCTCGGGCGAGACCGAGCCTGGCCCTCGAGGGTCGGGTGAGGCGGAGTCTATCCCTAAGCCCTCAGGCAAGGCAGAGCTGGCCCAAAGGCGTTGGGTGAGGTGAAGACTAGCCCTTAGCCCTCGGGCGAGGTGGAGCTAGCCCAAAGGCATCGGGCGAGGCGGAACCAAACTCCCGTCATTCGGGCAAGAAACGTAGCGGCGCCCTTGTCCATCTAGAAGTTTTTAACATTCGATGGTTATTGGTTCCACCTCCTGGGGTACCCTGGTGTTAGGTCCCCGACAGTAGCCCCTGAGCCCCTAGGCGATTCGGATAGAATCGTCTGGGGGTGTTTTCAATTTCATTGGAGTTAATTTGCCAGAGGGTGCGCACGAGCGCACCCGATGGGTGTAGCCCCTGAGCCCCCGGGTGATTCGAGTAGAGTCGCCCGGGGGATAGTATCAGACCCTTCACGGGTAACGCTGAAAGACTTGGTTTTTTGTCGACAGGATATTTTTAAGGGAATCGTGGTATTCCGTTCGCGGGAATTTTACTCAGTGCCGGCCTGGCTGGGTCTTGACTACACGCACTTTGACCTGTGGCGGTACCTCTTTGCCGTCAGTCTCATGAAGAGGCAGGTCAGGTAGGAGGACCTACACGCACCCGTGGGGTGCGCCAGCATCCACCTCTGCAGCACTTAGGCAGGGGCGTATCTGTTGATGCATCTGACCACCTCTAACAAGGGGTAGCATTCACAGTGGTTCTATGTCAAGAATGACGCCACCGCTCCCTTGCCAGCCTTTACTGAGTGCTACATCTTGGAGGCCCCAGAGTCATGGGGATGGGGCGTTAAGGCCAAGGAAAAGAAGAATCTCAACGGCCCTCTTGCTGCCCTCCGAACCCTAAAGGAGAGGGGTGTGAAGGGGTCAGGGATTATTAGTGCCTATCACGTGAGGAGGGTTGCGCCACTGATGGCGCGCGTGCTTCCCCTGTATCAGATGGTGCCTAAGGCGTCGTTCGAAGGGATGATGCTTGCCGACGATGAGCTCTCTCCTTCCAAGGTGGAACAACGTATTAAGGAGGCGATGGAGCCCATGAAGGACTCTGTTGGCGCCATCCTCGACTTTGTGTACCGGTGCCAGGACATCCCCCGATGCGGACAGAGCCAGGGTTTATTGACTTTGTAAGTTTTCTTTTTCCTTGCTCCTCCTTTTGCTTGAAATTTTTGATCCTCTAACGCTAACCGTGGGATAGCAAGATCAACCGAGGGGACTGTTTTTCAAGAACAGCCTAGTTCCACTACCGAAGGACTTAGCCTGGGTGGCAGCGAATCGCACCCTAGCCGGTTGGGACAAGAAGATGAGGGATCTTGCGAAGAAGAAGGCGATACGGAAGCAGCAAGCCCGTGATCGAGGAGAGGAGACCAGTAGTGATGACGACGATGATGATGACGACGATGATGATGAGGCGGTGCCGGCATGGATTTGGGTGACCTGGTGAACAAGGACTTGCTGTCCCTACCGGGACCCCTTCCGTTCCACGCAGAGGGAAGTAAGTCTGCGGGGATAGTGGAGCCGGGCCTGCCCTTGGGTCCGGCGGGAGTCGGAGAATCCACCGTCATCTACGAGGTGCCGGCGGTGGATCGGTGGAGGGGAGGGGATGGATCCGAGGCTATCCCCAAGGTACTGGCGGAGGGGGGTGGCTCTGGCGCCGCACCCCATGAGCCAATAAAGGGGAGCGGCTCTGGTGCCGTGCCCCTGGAGGCGATGGAGGGGAGCGGCTCTGGTCCTATGCCCCCAGAGGCGAGAGAGATGAGCCCCCCTGCGTTGGAGTAGGGGCAGGCTTGAAATGGTCCCGCCCACATGAGTTGGAGCAGGGGTCTAGGGGTTCTTCCCCGAAACATACCCGTCGACCGAAAGCATCAGAGTACGGCACCGATTTCCCTCGCTCTCTTCCTTTATTTTTCCGTTCCGACCTTATGCTCTTTTTCTGTTTTGCAGATTCTTGCGATGGGGCCACCCTTTGGGACAGGCACCTAGGAAGAGCCTTGCCCTTCAGGAGGGATGGATCACACTGCCCGGCGTCACCCCTATTCCGGGCAGGAGTGATGCTGTCGCTGCGGCCTTGTTGGCTGGTCCGTCGGCATCCACGATGGCGCCCGTGCCCTTGGTGGTCGATGAGCAAGCAGCCATGACCATGACAAGCCGAGAGCAGCCTGATGCAGCCGTGGTGGCGTCCGAGGGGGTGGCACATTCTGTGCCCCCGGTGGCCCAAGTGACGGTGCAAGACGTGGGCTGGGCGGAGTTGGATGTTGTAACAGAACCAACCAAATCATAAGAACGTAAGTACAAAAACAATCACCGAAGTGATCAAATTCCTGTACTTAAGCTCTCATAATCCTGGTAGTCCGGAAATCACGAAGGATTTCAACCAACTCTCGACATACAAACCAAGACCGTAGTGATTCAACACAACACATCATTCGTTACAACATTTCACAAGTAGCATTCGGATTACATCCATCAGAGTTCAAATAAAATATTACAAACCAAATTCAAGTTCATGGAAGCAACATAGTTTAGTACATAACTTCATAGTTTCAAATACATTGCCAGGTCTGAGTCATGTCCCACAAAAGCATCATCAGGTACGAGAACTAGTAGAGACCGCGCCCAATGGTCTAGTCTTCATCCCTACTTGGGAGAAGGCAATACTTGCAACAACCAAAGTAGAACTGGTCATCTGCAACAGGTGGGAGATAAACCCTGAGTACGAGAAGATACTCAGCTAGACTTACCCGTCAAAACCAAAAATAAAAGACACCAAGGGTCATGCAAGGCTTATGAGGTGGGCTAGCTTGACACAGTTGCATAAAAGAGCATATGATTATAGTAACCAATTTAAACTTAGCATCAAGCTTATCATCATTTACCTGTCCACTAGATTTGCACCTGTACTAGAGCACTCACTTATTAGGAGCAAACAATATTAACCATAGCAGGTATAATAAGGCTGTCATCATCATATCATTATTTCCAAACCATTAGGTTAATTAGTGTATCTACTTTGGAGATAAGCCTGTCAAGTTCTCACTAACCGGGAGAGACGATGACTCAAATCGAATTACAACTCAGCTGAGGGGGTATTCCTAACTCTCACCCTGGCATACTTAGCAAGGGTAGCCGTGGGTCACCTTTGGAACAACTCAGGAACCAAATTCGCGGGTTCGATCAGCGCCAGCACTCTCAGGGATTACCCTTCTGCCAGGACGATCAGGACTTTTAAATCACCTGCCCTTGGACTCACACCTACGGCTCCCTTCCGAGGCGCACTTTATACTTATCGACTCCCGGCCTAAGGTGAGCTACTCGGCTTCGCGGTCGGTCTTCAAACACGGCCAACTAAGAGAGAGGCATGAGTCCAGAATTCGCACTTGCTGAACTTAGCATAAAGCTGGTTGTCACGTAACCGAGTTAAAACAATTCTTAGATGTTCTACATGCTCTTCTTCATTCTGAGAATATACAAGGATATCATCAATGAACACAACGACAAACTTGTCCAGTTCCGACATGAATACTGAATTCATCAGGTACATAAAGTGTGTCGGAGTATTTGTCAACCCAAAGAACATAACAAGGTATTCGAACAAGCCATAACGAGTAGAGAAAGCTATCTTAGGGATATCTTTAGGACAAATTTTGATCTGATGGTAGCCAGACCTCAAATCGATCTTGGAGAATACCTTAGCTTTGGAGAGCTAATCAAACAGAATATCGATGTGAGGAAGAGGGTATTTGTTCTTGATGGTAACAGCATTAAGGGGGTGATAATCCACGCACATGCGCAGAGACTCGTCCTTCTTCTTCACAAAGATAGCCGAACAACCCTAAGGAGAAGAACTAGGCCGAATCAAACCTTTCTTTAATAGCTCATTTAACTGACTCTTCAGCTCAGCCAACTCATTGGGCGGCATTCTATAGGGCCTTCGAGAAATAGGAGCCATACCCGGAATGAGTTCTATCTTGAATTCTACATCACGGTCCGGAGGTAGTCTAGGCAAGTCATCAGGGAAGACATCTGGAAACTCATAGACAACTGGTATAGCTTCAATGGCTTTGGCTAGGGTAGCATTGGCTGTATTGTGGATAGCGATATCACGAGGTAACTGCACTAGAAAACCCTTCTTATCCATAGGATCTCTCAACATTACCACACGGGTTGATGTATCGATCAACACTCCATTCCCGCTCATCCACTTCATCCCTAGGATTACATAGATTCCTACCCCCGGCAGAACTACAAGATCCGTAAGGAACTCTCGATCCTCAATCTCAATCTTTACATCTTTAACTACTTGGTTAGTCATGATATTATTTCTAGCAGCACTAATACAATAACCACCCTTGACAATTGTAATCACATTCATCTTATGCCTAGATGCAAAAGTAGAACTCATAAAGGAATGCAAAGCACCCGAATCAAAGAGCACAACTGCAGGGTGATCATTAACAAGGAACTTACCAGCGGTGACCACTTCACCAGCAGGAATTTCCTCCACAGTAGTGTAGTGAACATGCCCCTGATGGATGTTTCCCTAAGCATTCTGCTTGGAAGGATAGGGACACTTATTAGCCCAGTGACCAGGCTGGTTACAGTTGTAGCATGGCCTATTAGCTGGTGGGACATTGGAGCTACCCTGCCCAGAGGTATTCTTTGGCAAGGAAATTGTGTACCCCTTGCGGAAACTAGTTTTAGCTTGATTTTTCTTCTGAGGTGGGCGGTACCGGACATTAGCATTGGGTGGACGATACTGGGTCTTAGATACCACTAGTGCCTTAGACTGAGAAGCACCTGCCTCAAAGTTTCTTTTACGGGTCTTGGAAGCAACATATATCTTATCATTATTCTCCTGAGTGTCACTGATAAACTCATTGAAGCTGACACACTTGCAGTTGCCCATAGACTTCATCAGTTTAGGGGAAAGTCCTCTCTTGAAACTAGCTATTCTTTTGGCGTCAGTATCGACGAACTCGAGAGCATACCTTGCCAGGTTGTTGAATGCCTGGAGGTATTCATTAAGACTCTTGTTGCCTTGGGTTAGCTTCATAAACTCGGTATGCTTAATGGCCATGAGACCAGGAGGGATAAAGTGTCCCCGGAAAGCTGTCTGGAACTGGTCCCAAACTATCTCGACGTTTGCAGGGAAGGTGGTCCTGTGATGGGTCCACCAGATGCCTGCAAGGCCTTGGAGCTGGTGTCCTGCATAGGAGGCCTTCATACCTTCTGTCAAACAGAGCAGTCCAAACCTTTGCTCTATTGTACTCAACCATTCATCAGCTTGTAATGGTTCTTCTGCCTCTCTAAAGATAGGAGGCTTTGTGTCCATGAAGTCCTTAAAGCTGCTGTACTGGTTCGGCTCGGGTCCCTGGCGGACATGTTGATCCTTGCGGTTAGCCATTTGACTCATAGCCTCAGCTAGCATGCACTGACTTTCGACCACTGTCTGCATTAGCTCAGCTAGGGTGGGCGGTGGAGGAGGTGGTTGTTCCTCATCTCCCATGCTATGGCCGCGATGAAGGTTATAAGCCATCTGCAAAATGTATAGCCAATGAGCACTGACGATGTGGAAATTTTTGTAGATGAATTGTATAATTATGCCAAACTGAGTCCATTGGAGAGAAGGCATTTATATAATCAACAGAGGCACAATCATTCATCACAATCACACAACTCATCAAGCGCATCAATTGACACATTAATGCGATGAACTTAACCAACAACAAGATCTATAGACCGCAAAGACGAAATTCATCAAAAGCTCACATACGTGGAGCATAACACGTTCAATAGGTTACATCCAAGCCATAGAGGTTCCAAACTTACATCAAGGGTAACATAGGGTTCGATATTACATCCCAACGATTAACTCATTACAAAGCTACTCGTTCATGCATGAGGATCAACAAAAGACTAGCTCTTGCACATTAGCTAAGTAGTAAGCTAAACTACGCATCGTCCTCAGAGTCAGTGTCGAAGATCTCTCCTCCATCTTCATCACTAGTAGGCTCTAACTCCTCATCTTCCTCCTCTTCAGGTGGAACGTCCTCAGGTCCATTGACCTCCATGTCATCATCACCTTCAGCCATGATGACACCAGAGCCCATCTCATCCTCATCATCAGGTGGCAGGAGAGGGTAAAGTTGATTGTGTAACAGGTGAACCTCCTCATGGAAATGGTCATTGTACTCTTCGGCAACTGCCAACTGCTGCTCTAGCTCCACCTGTCGCGCCCTCAACACATTCTCTTCGTGCCAGGCTTCATTCCATTGGTTCATCACGTGAATCAACATACATTCACAGTTGTGGTGAGCAACTATCAACCTCTGAACCTCCAGGGTCTCTTGATCCCGTTCCTGTGTTACTTGCTCCAAACGGTGCTGAGCCGCATTCCTCTCAGCAGTCACCCGGGCTAGCTCTGCCCTCAGCCTTTCCGCATCAGTAGGCTCTAGACGGGGCTCATGAGGAGCTAACCAGTGATGAGGTGCCCTGCCTCCAGCGGACTTGCGAGTAGTGAGTTTCGTGCGTGCCATCTGTAGCAAAAAGTTGCAACATAAGGGGAGAATCATTTAAGGGATACAAAATTTAATTAGTCGGGACAATCATATTTTAAAGGAGGGAGTAATGCAAAAATGCTATGTATGCTTGAACATGATGCATGCACGATCCGTATGTCCTCACAAACCTAGAAAAATTTAAAGGCTAGCAGAATATACAGTGGCATACATATGTTCTCTCATATATGGTAGCTAGTCGATCTACAATGATACGTTGTTATTGTACCTGCAGAAAATTTCATTTCAGCCCAATAATTTCCCGAAATGCATGTAAAGTAAGCAGTAAACTAAATACTTTCATACATACATCCCCCAATGTATATATTCTAGTATCACAGCTACCCGTCAGAGATACCCACACTTAAGCACTCTCATAGATACATGATCAAACATGTAAGTATGTGAGCAACCACAACTACTCTCCCCTAGACCGACGGTTGGACGGTCATGCTCTCACAACTCCCACTTACCAGAGCGTAGAGGTATTTTGATCCATACATTACCACCCAAGCGGATGGTATCCATACAATAGCACGCCGTATGGACAACGAAACAGAAACAAGCAGGAACCCCCAAGCTAGTACTTTAATAAGCCACCTAAGAGTCCTTATTTGGGCATAAGGGATATGACCACTAGCAATACTTAGTATTTAATTTAGAATTTTCACAAATACTTTTGTTTTAAATACATAAATGACATGTTTAGTGTCGAATCTCACTCTGATGCCAGCTGTAATAGAACCAACCAAATCATAAGAACGTAAGTACAAAAACAATCACCGAAGTGATCAAATTCCTATACTTAAGCTCCCATAATCCCGGTAGTCCAGAAATCACAAAGGATTTCAACCAACTCTCGACATACAAACCAAGACCGTAGTGATTCAACATAACACATCATTCGTTACAACATTTCACAAGTAGCATTCGGATTACATCCATTAGAGTTCAAATAAAATATTACAAACCAAGTTCAAGTTCGCGGAAGCAACATAGTTTAGTACATAACTTCATAGATTCAAATACATTGCCAGTTCTGAGTCATGTCCCACAAAAGCATCATCAGGTACGAGAACTAGTAGAGACCACGCCCAACGGTCTAGTCTTCATCCCCAGCTGGGAGAAGGCAATACTTGCAGCAACCAAAGTAGACCTAGTCATCTACAACAGGTGGGAGATAAACCCTGAGTATGAGAAGGTACTCAGCTAGACTTACCCGTCAAAACTAAAAATAAAAGACACCAAGGGTCATGCAAGGCTTATGAGGTGGGCTAGCTTGACACAGTTGCATAAAAGAGCTTATGATTATAGTAACCAATTTAAACTTAGCATCAAGCTTATCATCATTTACCTATCCACTAGATTTGCACCTGTACTAGAGCACTCACTTATTAGGAGCAAACAATATGAACCATAATAGGTATAATAAGGCTGTCATCATCATATCATCATTTCCGAACCATTAGGTTATTTAGTGTATCTACTTTGGAGATAAGCCCGTCAAGTTCTCACTAACCGGGAGAGACGGCGACTCGAATCGAATTACAACTCAGCTGAGGGGGTATTCCTAACTCTCACCCTGGCATACTTAGCAAGGGTAGCCGTGGGTCACCTTTGGAACAACTCAGGAACCAAATTTGCGGGTTCGATCAGCGCCAGCACTCTTAGGGATTACCCTTCTGCCAGGACGATCAGGACTTTTAAATCACCTGCCCTTGGACTCACGCCTACGGCTCCCTTTCGAGGCGCACTTTATACTTATCAACTCCTAGCCTGAGGTGAGCTACTCGGCTTCACGGTTGGTCTTCAGACATGGCCAACTAAGAGAGAGGCATGCGTTCAACATGAACAGGAAAGGCTCCAAGATTCAGTCCTTAATCGACACAGACGGAGTCACTGCAAACCGACATGCCTCCGTCCGGTCTTCATTTCAAATTAAGACTGGTTCTTTTCCACGATAGCAAATATAGCCAACCGTGCCATATGTATCTTCCTATATCTCGCAGGTGACAGGAAATCACCTGACTTCTACCGTGTTAAAGCCGGGCTAAGCACTACATGAGCCTGAGCTACATAGGATTCAGGGTATCAATATCTGGACAAGGATTGGATAACCAATGCAGCAAGTGTTTGCATCCAACACCTAAACTTAATGCAACAATATATATGTAACAATAATACTTTAACTGCATTTCGGAAATTAGGAGGCTTAATATGCTCCGGGGCTTGCCTTTCACAAAGTTGCACGGACGGTGATCCGGGCACTTAACGGCGACCTCGTCTGGCACTTCTCCTGAAGGCTGCACCTCCTGTACCTCCGGTATCGGCTGCTGCTGCTCGCTCGGTTCCTCGAATTCCAGTAGTGTCACACCTTCCGGTACACCTATTGCATGCCAATGCACAAGATAAATATCATGGATGCATAAGGAATGACATGATGATCATGATGAATGAATCACAGTAAGTGTTTAACGAAAACATCACTGGACACTCGTTTACCGATTAAGAGTAGCTCTATTCAAATCACTTAAAAACATGTATCTAACTTAACTTGAAGAACGAGATCAACTTACCTAACTTGCATAACCTAAGATAAAGATGCTCATCTTCAGTTAAAGGCCTAACACCTAGAAACATTACCACAAACTTAGAAATAGTAAAGGCATACTTAAAACAACAGTTAAAGTTTCATATGCACACGGGTAGTTCCTTAATTCAATCATAACAAGAGTTCTATAAATTCAAATGACTTGCAAGAGGACATTCTGGAAAGCTTATGCAATTATCTACAAATCATTTGTAAATATCAAAGCATGATTCTTACGTTAACCAAATCTAATTCCAGTAAACCTAGAATCTATCCAGAAATGATAGGGTTACTAACTTAATTATTTAATGATGATGCAAAAGCATAATTGGACCAAACCAAGTTTACCAACTTGTTGCACATACCAGAGGAACATCAGAAAGTATAGTGCCAACTTCTAAATAAATTATTTAATACCCTTTTCCAATTTATTTAGTTAATTAGGTGATTAAAGCAATATATAGTAAAACTATTCAGAAAAATCTACAAAATTCACAGTAGCTATCTCATGCTTCGCATAGACTACCATAAAAATTTCAAAGCCATTGGGCAAGCAGAACTTGCTGTATCCAAAATAACAGGTGGCATGTCTATTTTTAGCATAATTAGGAAACCGTATTGAAAAGTGTCAAGCAACAGATTTCTCATTTTTCCTAGCATCATTCTAGCATAAGAATAGCACTCACCAAATTTTACCCTTACTGGATCTGTAGAAAAATTATGAAATTTCACACAAGATCCATCCATGCAAACTAGATAATTTTCTATCTCCTACATACAGTGTCCAAAATATATGAAAATTTAACTACAAGCTATTCATGATATGAGCAATACACCATAAAAATTTCATGCCATTTGGAGCTACATAGAAAAAGATATAATTATCCCTATTTCCTCCATGATTAAAAGAGATAAATAGAAACTCCTATTTTCATAACAGAACATGGCATAAATCATATTTTTAATATAAACTAGACAATATCATGAACTCAACAAAATTGGAACCACATCATTTGAATCTACCAACTAGGAGATACATATTTTTGAATATATACACAAATATATGAAAGAGGATAAAACAAAAATGAATTTGAATCCTAACTCTACTGCTGGGCCGGCCCGGTCAGACTCGGCGGCCCACGCAACACGCGCAAGCGCGGCCCAAACGTGACGCGGCCCACGCTGACTCCCGCTTGAGAACGACGGCTGACGCGCGGGTCCCACGCGACAGAGAGACAGGCAGGGGAGGAGGAACGGATGGCGGCGTAGCTCGTCGCCGGTGGCCTCTCCGGCGAGTCCAACGGTACTACGATGTTCTCCTCGCCCGTGCGCATCTAGCGGTGCCCTCAATCGAAGCTATTGCTGCGGCTACTGGCAATGGCGATGGCCATGGCGGCGCATGGCCACGGCTCGGCCGGCTCCGATGAGACAACGGCGTCGCAGCCCTAATGGGTGACCCTACGAGCATTAGTGGCATTCACAGGACCTAGCGCAAGGGAGAGAAGGGATGGGAAGGTTGCGGTGACCATTGGCCATGGGGAGCGCCAACTCCGGTGAGGTCCCGCCATGGCGGCAGTGGAAGAAATGACGAATTCACGCTTACCAAGACTCAAACAAACCGACTGAGAGGTGGAGGGGGTAGAGGGGATCACGGCGAAGCTGTTGACGAACTGGGCAACGCGTTTTTGCAGTGGCGAGCGCGCAAGGCAATGGCGATGCTTGGTCAGAACTGAAGAAGCTGCTGTGGCTCGGCGCTGCACACGGTGGAGGCGAAAGAAAGGCAATGGAGCAGGCGAGTGCGTCGGGCAGGCGCTGGCCTTCTTCTGGAGCTCGGACATGCGACGTGGAGGCGTCAGCAGAGCATGCATGCCACGCGGTGAGCAGCTCCTGCGCCGGTCGGCCACGGCAAACTCTGACCGTTTTCTAAAATTTCTGATTCAGAGATCAACGACGATGACTGACAGCGCGACTTCAACGATCCGTAGCTCCCAAACGGTGGCGATCTGGTTCATGGCATAGTTAACAAAATTGAAAACCTAAGTGAGTACTACAACTTCTTCAATTGGAGCTCGAGTTGGTTCAGCCTGGTTAGGGAGATACAGGCCCCCAAACATTGGTACACGAAACTGTAACTCGGCTTAAGGACTTAGAAAAATGCTAAGTATGAAATCAGCAGGGAAATTTGACTTGTGGGCCTTGTTTGACCATGTTCTGCACATTTTCATGAGTTGGTCATAAAACAACTTTTGTTCCTTGGTAAATTAGCTACAACTTTGGTAAAGAGTGCACAGCCATGCAAAGTCTCTAAGTTGGTCTTTTGAATCAGTCAAACAGTGGCGCTCTAAGGGTCAATTCAAGTCAAACCTCCACATGAGGCATTTTTGTCATTTTGATCTACATGAACAATGTCCAACAATTACCCTAAGTGTAGTTAAGGTGCATTAGACCATGATCAACCACTTTACACCATTGTTATACCAATTTCTAATGATCACTGGTGATGAAGCATAGAACAATCAATTCACTCAATTGTTGCAATTCCATGTTTCACATGTTTCATTACTTTTGTTGCAAGCTTAACTTGCCACATTCCTACCATGTTGCCATGTTTCAAGGTATGAGAAACTCATGTTGCATTCACATGTTGCACTACTACCATTCATAAGCAATAAAGTATGAAACAAACCGAATTTGCGAATGTTGCATATGTATGTTTCAGTGACAATGGCATGGTGACATGGGTGATGCATATGTTTATGAAATGAAATGCAATTTTGTGGAAGCCAAACACCTAGGGTGTTACAGATGCTGCCACGGTGGCGTCCGATGGTGCAGCACAGTTCACGCCGCCAGGGGCCCAACCGGAGGTTGCCGCAACTGCGACAAGCCTAGCGGGGTCGGATACTACCATGGTGGCGTCCGAGGGCATGGCGTAATCTAGGCCACTGGCGGTCCAGGCCGTGGCACCCAGGGTAGGCCGGATGGAGGCGAAGAGATAGCGAAACTATTGGCTACTGGGTTCATCAGGGAAGTACACCACCCAGAGTGGTTAGCAAATCCCATTCTTGTGCGTAAGAAGAGCGGGAAATGGAGGATGTGTGTCGATTATATAGGCCTCAACAAGGCGTGCCCAAAGGACCCGTTTCCTTTGCCACGCATAGACCAAATAGTTGATTCCACCTCAGGGTGCGAAACCCTCTGCTTCCTTGACACATACTCCGGCTACCACCAGATTGCGATGAAAGAATCCGACCAGCTCATGATGTCTTTTATCACCCCCTTCGGATCATTCTGCTATGTTTCCATGCCATTTGGTCTAAAGAATGCAGGGGCAACTTGCCAGTGCTATATGCTCAACTGCTTCGGGGACCTCATCGGGCGGACGGTTGAGGCCTATGTCGATGACATCATAGTTAAGTCCAAACAGGCTGACCACCTTGTCGTCGACCTCGAACAAACCTTTGCGAAACTCTGGGCAAACGACATCAAACTCAATCCTGAAAAATGTGTTTTTGGGGTCCCGAGGGGCATGCTGCTCAGCTTCATAGTCTCCGAGCGTGGCATCGAAGCCAACCCGGAGAAGATCTCAGCCATCACAAGGATGGGCCCGATCCAAAACATAAAGGGGGTTCAGCGGATCACAGGGTGCCTTGCCACCCTTAGCTGATTCATTTCGCGCCTCAACAAACAAGGACTCCCCCTTTATCAACTCCTAAAGAAGTCCGACCGCTTCGAGTGGACAGCCGAGGCCCAGGAGGCACTTGACATGGTTAAGCAATTTCTAACTAAACCCCCAGTCCTGGTCCCTCCATGCAACGGAGAATCCCTCCTCCTATACATAGTGGCCACCATGCAAGTGGTTAGCGCCGCCTTGGTAGTAGAGCGGGAAGAAGAGGGACATGCCTTCAAAGTACAATGCCCTGTATATTTCATTAGTGAGGTATTATCCGACTCCAAAACTCGCTACTCCCAAATCCAGAAACTCCTCTACACCATCCTCATCACCAAAAGGAAGCTACGCCACTACTTTGAGTCACACCCTATGATAGTCGTGATGTCATTCCCCCTCGGTGAAGTTGTTCATAGCCAAGACGCTACAGGAAGAACCGCAAAGTGGGTGCTCGAGCTGATGGATCAGGGCATTACTTATGCCTCCCGAACGGCAATCAAATCCCAGGTGCTGGCCGACTTTATCGCAGAGTGGACCGAAGTCCAGATGCCACCAACAGTCATCAATCAAGAGTACTGGACAATGTACTTTGACGGATCGCTGATGAAAAAGGGCACCAGCATAGGACTATTTTTCGTATCACCCCTCGGGGTCCACATGAGGTACATGGTTCAGCTCCATTTCCCCTCATCAAACAATATCACAGAATATGAAGCGCTCATCAACGGCCTACGAATCACCATCGAGCTAGGCATCCGACACCTCGACATCAGGGGTGACTCCCAGCTAGTCGTCAACAAGGTCATGAAGGAGTCGAGCTGCCACGATGCCAAGATGGAGGCATACTGCCAAGAAGTTTGACGGCTGGAGGATAGATTCGACGGCCTCGAACTCAATCACATCCCAAAGAGTCTCAACGAAGCAGCCGACGCACTCACGAAGGCAGCATCCGGTCGAGAACTAGTGCCAATGGGTGTCTTCACTAGCGATAAACACAAGCCCTTGGTGTGCTACGAGGGGTCAAAACATGCCAACAATGGCCCGTTTGATCTGGCCCCGGGGGCCGACCCACCAACTGCTCCGCCTGACCCTGAGGTCATGGAGCTTGAAGAGGACCCAGCAGCAGAGTCCGACCCTCCCAACGACTGGAGAACACTATACCTCAACTACCTCCTCCGTGACACGCTACCGACAGACAAGACGGAAGCCCGACGGCTAGCACGTCGCGCCAAGTCCTTCGTTCTTGTAGAAGGCAAACTCTACAAATGGAGCCATACCGGGATCCTATAGCTCTGTATCCCTAGCGAATAGGGAAAACTTCTGCTAAGCGATATCCACGGTGGAGTCTGTGGTCACCATGCCACAACCTTGGTTGGAAACGCATTCCGATAGGGCTTCTACTGGCCCACCGTAGTAACCGACGCCGAGCAAATTGTACGCACCTGCGAAGGGTGTCAATACTATGCTCGACAGACTCACCTCCTGGCCCAGGCACTCTAGATGATCCCCATCACATGGCCCTTCATGGTCTAGGGGCTCGACCTGGTTGGGCCACTCAAAAAGGAGCCCGAGGGCTTCACCCACCTGCTTGTCACCATAGACAAGTTTACAAAATGGATTGAAGCTCGACCGATCTCCATGATCAAATCCGAGCAAGCTGTGTTGTTCTTCCTCGACATCATCCATCGCTTTGGAGTGCTGAACTCCATCATCATAGATAATGACACACAGTTCACTGGCAGGAAATTCATTCGATTCTGTGATGAACAACACATCCGGATCGATTGGGCAGCCGTCGTGCACCCCTGGACAAACGGGCAGGTCGAGCGCGCAAATGGCATGCTCCTGTAAGGCCTTAAGCCTAGGATCTTCAACCAGTTGAATAAGTTCGGCATGCGCTGGCTCGCTGAGCTCCCGATGGTGCTCTGAAGCCTAAGGACAACTCCTAGCCGGGCCACCGGCTACACACCCTTCTTCATGGTCTATGGTGCTGAGGCCATTCTCCCAACGGACCTTGACTATGGAGCACCAAGAATCAGAGCATACGATGAATAGGGGGCTAAGGCATCTCACCAAGACGCCATGACCAGCTAGATGAAGCCCGTGACATCGCCCTGCTCCGTTCGGCTAAGTACCAGCAGGCGTTGCGATGACACCACAGCCGACGGGTGCAGGACTGGGCCTTCAACATTGGGGACCTCGTCCTCCGCCTCGTGCAGAGCAATAAGGACCACCACAAGCTCTCCCCGCCCTAGGAGGGGCCGTATGTCATCACGGAAGTACTTTGCCTGGGCGCCTATAGGTTGAAAACCATCAACGGCGAGGTCTTCACCAATGCCTAGAACATTGAGCAGCTACGTCGTTTTTACCCTTGAATAAACGCATGTTTTTTCTAATCAGTTTTTGTTTTTACAAATCCCCGATCTTTAGTGACATCCGACCCCTACGAATCGCAAGGGGTCGGACCTCACTCGGGGGCTGATACAAGCACATTCTACAAACACTTCCTGTGTTATCTTTGCAAACTTCATCTAAGTTTTTTAGTTCTTCTCATAATAAGTCCTAAAAACTAAGATTTCAGGAACAAGTTCTAAGTACAACTGTTAGGACTGTGGGAGACCCACACCCCAGCGGCTACAACCTCTTTGCTCACCACAATAATTAGAACTAATCCACCCGCATTCCTAGTCTTTTGCAGCTTAAGCCATGGGAAGGCATCAAAACCTCTTCACAAAAAGAGGAAACTGAAAAATTGTTACTGTTTCCATAACAAAAGATGAAAACTTGTTCATTATTGCACAAATTCACCACTTACAAAGTGATTTCATCACACAAAGGACTAGTGTACTCCTAAAATTCAAAGGACTGTTCACTCTGGGGCTTCCCCAAACTTATTCAATTACAGTCTCTGCTTAGCTTTACTACGAGTACTACTACGATCACCGTGCCATGCTCTCCATCGGCAACATCCAGGCATGTACACAGACTAGTTCGTCTACTACGGCTGCCATGCCAAGCTCTCCATCAGTGACGTCCCGGCATGTACATGAACCAGTTCGTCTACTGCGGCCACCGCGCCATGCTCTCCATCGGCGACGTCCCACCGCTTCACCGGATCTTTGAAAGCGCCGTCATCTACAACAATGAGCACCACGCCGGCGACTGTGGTGCCTCGACGCCGGGGCGCCCAGGGACTACGCCATTGTCATCAGCCGCAACCTCGACAATGGCGCCTCCGCTGGGACATCCGGGGACTACACCATCATCATCAGCCACAACCCTGACAATGGCGTCGGGGCAGGAAGCGCCTCCCACTGAGGGAAGGCCGCAACCAACAGCGGCGAAATTGACAACGCTCATCGCCCTCCGGTGCCTTTTCTCCTTCGGCAGCGGTGACTCCTTCTCAGTAAAGGCGAACCGCGCCATCTCATCTATGTTGGATAACCTTCAGCTCGACATCACGCTCTAGAATCATGGGTGGACTTGTGAGTTCTTCTCTCCCTGACATTACCCTCTCTTACTTAGGAGCCGATGCATTCGGAGAGAAGAAAGGAGAAGAGGTGGCGGCTCAAAGGCTGGTGGGGAGGTGGGGCGAGAACTTTCCCCCCTATTTAAAGAGGGGGCTAGCAGCTAAGGAAAGGCAAAAGGTTTGGACAAAAAACTTTCTGCCTTCCCCTATTCAATGCAAATGCAAAATCAATGCTGACAGAAATCCGAGGGGACACGTTGGAAACAACGGGACGCGCTCTGGTTGACGAGACACCGCCTGGTAAGCCAGAACGTCACCTAGGAATGACCCACCACTAATGCACCCCGAACACGAGAACCGGGGCACGCTCACCTGCAGGTGACTCTCCGCTTCCCTAGGCAGGACAACGGAACGACCCAACGATAGAACCACCCTCCAGGAGGAGCCCAACAGGCCTCCAGGGTCGATCGAGCGGCCTAGGCAAAACCACCAAGAAACAACCAATTGAAAGATAAGCACCTCTGTTTACTTACTTTGAGTGTCGAATTCTTTACCGAGCTTCTGACCCCAGCAACGGTAGAGGCACGGACATCGCTCGGGGGCTACCAAGGGTGCCTGTTTGTCTAAAAACACCCTCTTAGCCTGACCCCTCCTTACATTTGAAAAACCGGAAGCATGGCGTATGGGAACAAAACGTGAAAACAACTGGGCAAACCAACAGACCCTACGCCCTGATGGCTACGGTATTTTTTGTTCACCAGCATAATCACGTTCACAGTTCCTCACATTACTAGCCTTGGCTCCCGCCTTCCTAAAAGGAGTTTTGAGGGGTCCACCTGTAGAGCCCCCCTTCAGGGGGGAAGCTAGCAGATCGCTTAAAAATCAATCGCAAAAACAAAAGTAGCGATACTTATGCAGGTTACGCCGGCCTCGTCAAAAATGTCAGACCCGAACCTAGCTCGGACACATTTGGTAGGAGGTTCCCACAGCTCAAACCACCAAGGTAACGTTACCGACCCCCGCTTTCATCTTGATTAAACTATATGTTAAATTCATGCATTCAAACATTGCATATGCAAATTCTTGCATCCCAACGCTTTGTGTCGCGTCACGAAGCGGTAGCCGCTTCATTCAATATGAGCGACGCTTGACCGGGGTTCGAAGGCCGGCCCACGAAGGGCTTGAGGCCGCCTCGTGTCAAACAGAGTCAGGGGAGGAAAACCGAAGTGAGCCCTAGTAGCCTTGCTTGACCCCGTTTAGAAACGGACAGGGACATTTTGACCTTTCTCGTTCGATTCTAACCCCGAGCTGGACCCACAGAATCTCCGACGAGGAGAGGCCAATGGGCCACCTAAGCCCAGCAAATGGCTCGGGCATCTGGCGAGAGGCAGGTTAAGAAGTAGTGGAATGCCACACGAGGGCTCTGTCGACCCCGTCAGTGAATGATGGATCCAGATTCCACACGAACATACCCGTTAGCAAACTCATTGAGCGCGACACATGAACCATCAAGGCAAGTGTCATCGACTCAGCCCCTCCGGTCATAGAAACCAAGGATGGGGTAGCGCGTGAAAATGCGGCCGACCCCTAACAAGACCCTAAAGGGCTCAGGGGCTCGAGACGCTCGATCCAAGATCGAGAGACCGAGGTTCGAAGGCTAACCCGCAAAGGGTCCGGGGCCGCCTCGCGTCAAAAAGAGCCAGGGGAGAAAACACAGATGAGCCTCAACGGCCTTTGCCCGACCCGCGTTAAGGTGAATAGGGTCATCTCAATCTTCTTGTTCAATCCAGCCTCGAGCTGAGCCCATAGAAACCCCATTGAGGGGAAATCTATTGGAATGCAGGCAAAGGAGTAACGGAATGCCCCTCGAGGGCTTCACCGACCCTGCCGTGAAGCAAATGGGATTGGATTCCATCCGAACATCCCCGTTAGCGAGCTCATAGCACATAGTCACGCAGCGATCATCAAAGTCCTAGGTAAGAGTTTCGAGTAAAAAAAACATAAGTTCGCCTCCCTCGTTTCAGTCTCTAGTAACATCCGACCCCAGCAATCGCAAGGGGTCGGATCTCACTCGGGGGCTGATAAAGGTATAGGTACCTCCTTTCTTTTTTTTGAAAAAACATTACATTAGATCTCCTTGCATCAAGACTGGCGACAAGATTCGGGGGAATAGACTGGTAAGACCGCAAAAAGCCCACGCCCCGACAGCTACGGTGATTTTGCTCACCAGCACATTTAAAATTTCCTCCACAAAACTTCGGGCCCTATGGTCTTAACAAATGGAAGGGTCGATTGTCGAAATCTTCTCATCACAAAAAAGAGAAGAAGGTAAGATTAAACAAACAAAACAAAAATTACAAAACCGTTTCTAGGACACAAAAATACTGACACTTGTTCACATATTATAAATAAGTGTTTATCAAGCTAACAACTTCCGCAAAGGGAGAACCTCTTGTTTTAGTTGGTCCGCCAGGTTCCGCGCAAGGGGAGCCACTACCTTTTCCATCTTGTCCAGCTCATTGTCATCATAAACAGGCACAAAACCATGACTCATTACCTTCAGGTTGATCTCTTGATCGTAATGGGAATGGGCGATAGCAAAGGCTTAGGTGATCTCGGTATGGAAGGCGTCCTCCTCAAGATGGCCTACCCGTGCCGTGATTCCCACGGCACAAGCTACAAGCAAGCTGGATCCTTCTGGCTGTGCCACCTCTAGGGCGTCAGTGACCACACCGATGGCAGTTTGTAGAAGGTCATGCTTGTCGCTTTTGACCCGGAGGATCCCTCGCACCTCGGC
The DNA here is from genome assembly GCF_019320115.1 of Miscanthus floridulus. NCBI lineage: Eukaryota > Viridiplantae > Streptophyta > Magnoliopsida > Poales > Poaceae > Miscanthus > Miscanthus floridulus. The sequence continues at coordinate 64,920,101 of NC_089598.1, read as the reverse complement.
AAGCTCCTTCTCCAACCTAGTAACAACATTCTCAACATCCAACCTCTGGCTCACCGCATCCCCAAGATCCGTCCAGAGGGATTTGGCCACCCCACGCGCTTCATCGCGCTCTCGGATGGCTCGGTCTGCCCTCTGCTGCAATGCCATGAACCTCTCCTTAGCCTTAAGCTTGAGATCTCGCTCTGTCTCTAGCTCCGCTAGGAGCTTGCCGGCCCGCTCACTGGCCGTGGTGTCCTTCTATAGTAGCTCGTCCCGCTACTTTCGAAGCCTGGCGGTTTTCTCCTCGTCCAGCTTCACCCTCACCGACAAATCCTCAAACATTCCATGAGCCTCCTCCGCATCTCAATGCACCTCAGCCTCCTGCTGCTGTGTGGCAGTGAGTTGTGTGCCTACATCTCCTCACAGCCTGGCCTCCTTGGTAAGGTAGTCCCATTCTGCCTTTTGCTCATGAAGGAACCAGGACTTGTCTTGGCTACGAGCAACAATGTTCTAAAAAAAAGACCAGAATCAGAAGACATGAAAAAATATGTGAAGAAAGAAGAAAACAAGCGAGAAGATCAAGCGAATACCTAGCTAGAAGGAGTGAGGATTTCGCACAAGGCACCAATGGCCTCATTCAAGGCATTCAATGCAGCCGAGAACCCGATGTCCAGGTTCTCCCGCTCCAGGCTCTCGGCAGCGTCGTCGAGCGAGAATAGGGCCAATGATGGGTCCTCGATGGCCATCCACCGGAGCGGCGGCTCTCCCCTCGTGGGAGAGCAGTTGCTTCCTAACAAAAGGGCCAAAGGCGGCTCCCTTCGGGTCCTCCCCACCGTCATGACGACTGAAGACCCTCCGACCAGGTCCTCCTCCATCTGGCCTGCCCCGAGTGCCACGCTTGGACCATCGGTGGCCCAGATTGCGCCATCCCCTCAGATGCCACCACGGCAGTATCTGACCCCGCCAGGCTAGTCGCGGTTGTGGCCACCTTTGGCTAGGCCCCTGGTGGCATGAACTGCACTGCTCCATCAGACGCCACCGTAGCAGCATCCAACTTCGCCCGGCCCACGTCTGGCGCCGTCACTTGGGCCGCTGGGGGCACGGAATGCGCCACCCCCTCGGACACCACCATGGCTACATTAGGCTGCTCCCGGCTTGTCGCGGTCGTGGCTACCTACTCGTCGACCACCAAGGGCACAGGCACCACCGCGGATGTCGTCAGACTAGCCAATAAGGCCGCAGCGACAGCATCACTCCTGCCTGGAGCAGGGGTGATGCCGGGTAGCATGATCCGTCCCTCCTGAAGGGCAAGGCTCTTCCTAGGCGTCGGTCCTAAAGGGTGGCCCCATCGCAAGAATCTGCAAAACAGAAAAAGAGCATAAGGTCAGAACGGAAAAATAAAGGAAGAGAGCGAGGGGAATCGATGACGTACTCTAATGCTTTTGGTCGATGGGTACATTTCAGGGACAAACCCTCGAACCCTGCTCCAACTCATGTGGGTGGGACCGTTTCAAGCCTACCCCCTGCTCCGACATAGGGGGGCTCGTCTCTCTCGCCTCTGGGGGCATGGCACTAGAGCCGCTCCCCTCCATCGCCTCCGGGGGCACAGCACCAGAGCTGCTCCCCTCCATCGGCTCCGGGGGTGCGGCGCTAGAGCCGCCCCCCTCCATCAGCTCATGGGGCGCAGCATCGGAGCTGCCCCCCTCCGCTAGTACCTCGGGGACAGCCTTGGATCCTTCCTCTCCCATCCACCGATCCACCGCTTGCACCCCATGGATGACGGTGGATTCTCCGGCTCCCACCGGACCCAAGGGCAGGCCTAGCTCCACTATCCCCACGGACTCACTTCCCTCCACATGGAACAGAAGGGGTCCTGGCAGGGATAGCGAGTCCTCATTCACCAGGTCACCCCAATCCACGTCGGCTGCCACCTCATCATCGTCGTCGTCATCATCGTTGTCGTCATCACTACTGGTCTCCTCTCCTCGATCGTGGGCTTGCTGCTTCCGTATCGCCTTCTTCTTCGCAAGCTCCCTCGTCTTCTTATCCCAACCGGCCAAGGCGCGGTTCACTGCCACCCGGGCTGGGTCCTTTAGCAGTGGAACTGGGCTATTCTTGAAAAATAGTCCCCCGGCTGATCCCGCTATCCCACGGTTAGCGTTAGAGGATCAAAAATTTCAAGCGAAAGGAGGAGCAAGGAAAAAGAAAACTTACAAAGTCAATAAACCCTGGCTCCAGCCGCATCGAGGGATGTCCTAGCACCGGGTACACAAGTCGAGGATGGCGCCAACAGAGGCCTTTGTGGGCTCCATTGCCTCCTTAATACGTTGTGCCACCTCGAAAGGAGAGAGCGTGTCGTCGGCAAGCGTCGTCCCTTCGAACGATGCCTCAGGCACCATCTGATATAGGGGAAGCACGCGCCATCAGCGGCGCAACCTTCCTCGTGTGATAGGCACCAATAATCCCTGACCCCTTCACACCCCTCTCCTTTAGGGTTCGGAGGGCAGCAAGAAGGTCGTTGAGATTCTTCTGTTCCTTGGCCTTAATGCCCCATCCCCATGACTCTGGGGCCTCCAAGATGTAGCGCCCAGTAAAGGCTGGCAAGGGAGCGGCGGTGTCGTTCTTGACATAGAACCACGGTGAATGCCACCCCTTGTTAGAGGTGGTCAAACGCATCAATGGATACACCCCTGCCCGGGTGCTGTGGAGGTGGATGCTGGCGCACCCCACCAGCGCGTGCAGGTCCTCCTTCCCGACCCACCTCTTCACAAGACTGACGGCAAAGAGGTACTGCCATAGGTCAAAGTGGGGATCAATCCCTAAGAACCCCTCGCACAGGGCGACGAATGTCGCAATGTGCTAAATCTCATTGGGGGTAAGGTGTTGAAGCTCCACCTGGTAGTAGTCCATCAATCCTTGAAGGAACTGATGGGCGGGCATGGCGAATCCCCGCTCGTGGAAGTGGGCGAAACAAATGACATACCCTTTGGGTGGCTCCAGTTCCGCCTCTTCACCGGGCAGACACCACTCCATGGCGGCGATCAACGGGTGAAGGAGGCCTCAGCGGATGAGGCCCTCTAAGCGCTGACGAGAGATGTTGGATTTGTACCCCGGGTCCATTGCGATAGCAGGAGTAGCAAGGGGAACAAGGTAGCAGCGAGTTTGATGGTAGAGGCAGTACGAGTGCAAGAGGCGGAGGCGATTAGCGGTGGAGGCTGAGGACATGAAGGCAAGGAGGCAAAATGCGGAACCCTGGGAGCGAACCCCGTGGTTTTATAGGGGCGACGGATGTGAGAAGGCAACCGTCTGCCTTGATCTCTGAGCCTGCCACATGCACTGCCACGTCACCTCGTGGGATACGCCTGCACAATCCTTATCCCTTCCCAAAAAATCATGTCAGACGGATCGCCTTCCCCCGGTGGACCAAGACTCTTTCTCCATCGAGGGGACATGGGTCACAAAGCTTTACCCTCTGGCCCACCTAGGGTCCCGAAGCCAAAGGCCCATCCCAACGAGGGATAGGCCCATAAACTATAGGGACTTAAGAACGCAACCATTACTAGGGCCTCAATCCATAGTTAGGACCTAGCCAGGTCGGCACTGAGTAAAATTCCTGCGAACAAAATATCGCGATTCCCTTAAAAATATCCCATCGACAAAAAACCAAGTCCTTCAGCATTACCCGTGAAGGGTCCGATACTACCCCCCGGGTGACTCTACTCGAATCACCTGGGGGCTTAGGGGCTACATCCATCAGGTGCGCTCGCGCGCACCCTCTGGAAAATTAACTCCAACGAAATTGATAACACCCCCCAGATGATTCTATCCGAATCGCCCGGGGGCTTGGGGCTACTGTTGGGGACCTAACACCGGGTACCCCAGGAGGTGGAACCAATAACCATCGAACATTAAAAACTTCTGGATGGACAAGGGCGCCGCTACGTTTCTTGCCCGAATGATGGGAGTTTGGTTCCGCCTCGCCCGACACCTTTGGGCTTGCTCCACCTCGCCCGAGGGCTAAGGGCTAGTCTCCGCCTCGCCCGACGCCTTTGGGCCAGCTCCGCCTGGCCCAAGGGCTTAGGGATAGACTCTGCCTCACCTGACCCTTGAGGGCCAGGCTCGGTCTCACTCGAGGGATAAGGGCCAGCTCCGTCTCGCCCAAGAGCTTAGGGATTGACTCTGCCTCACCCGACCCCTAAGGGATGGGCTCGGTCTCGCCCGAGGGATAAGGACTAGACTCTGCCTCGCCCGACGTCCGAGGATGAACCTCGCCTCACTCGATATCCAAGGACTAGTTTTGTCTTGCCTGACAACCTCTCCCCATTCCCTCATGATGATAGGTATAGGGTAGGACAAGATGTTCGGGTCAACCATGGCTTCAAGGACCATACCGTACGCCCTGGTAGGAAAAGTACTGCTAGGGAACAACGGGATTGGTGCTTTAGACCCTTCCAGGCATAGCAGAGACCGAATAGTGTTGTGGGCACATGCTCTTCGCCCTATAGAGTTATAGGCGCTGCCTTGAGCCCTCGGGCACGGAACCTGACATAGACATATGACAACCACTATGGTCTAGAAAAAGACTCGCGTCCTCCACTAATGACGGATATGCTATCACCACGATATGGTCCCAAGGGAGCGGCACCCGCTTCATGGCCCCTCGGGTCCACCAGATCAGAGCACTCGCTCAGCCTCCGGACGTCCCCTCCGATCAAAAGGCTTTGCCCATAGTGCTACTTCGGACCCCGACCCCGCGTCCCTCCGACAAGAACTCATAAGAACCAGACGGCGTGCAGGGCAAGACTGGTCAAGGCTCATAAGTCAAAACCACTGTACCAGAGTCCATACCCTACGTGGGGCAGTACTCTGTAGCCATCCTGACATTCTATAGTGCATTGACAATATTGTAGGCGCTTATCATCCTTTCGCACCCACCAGAATGGACAATAAGGCTTGGTAGACGTGAACAACAAGGCTTGGTAGTAGCGCATTGATGTCCGCAAACTATTGTTGCTGCTATAGGTGCCACTGTCTTGTATCCTGCACATGAGTGTTAAGTGTATTTTGAATTTTCCAGTGTGGATTTGCAATCCTCCGAGGCCAGTGTTGATGCCGTCCAACTCTCGACAGTCCGAAGTGGACTGTCGTGGATGGATGAGTGGTGGTAGCCCCTCGGAGTTGGACGAGTGATGTGCCCATCCTGATCCACCGGCCTTGTGTGATTGCAAGGTGTGTCCCTAGCCTGGCTGATACCTCGGGGTGAACCTCGGCGTCTACATGGCCAGAAACCACTCCGTATGGAATGCTTGAGGCACAAGCGGTGTCAGTGTCGGTGACGGTGGTTGTTGAGAGCTGCCAGCTTCATCTCTAGCCCTGCTCCATGTTCCCCTATGAGAAACAGAATTCCTTCGCGCTTCCTCTTGTCTGACAAGAGTGAAGGTGAGTGATGGGGATTTGTACAAAGAGAATCCTAGGTTAGGGAGCGGGATCTCATTTGTATATCTAGAAAGAAAAATACAAGGTTCCCTACATCATCATATTTCAAATGATTCCCTTGCATTAAGCAGAGCTCATCAATATCAATATGTGGAGTAGATATGTATGTCACATCTTGTCCATCCAATGCACCAATTGTTGATGGTAGTTAATAACCATTATAAACCATCAATATAACATGCATAAGGGCATAAATATAATCACCAATGAAGGTCTAGGGATTTAAACTAACAAATTCCATGAGTTTTGGTGAATCTGTATTTTCTACAGGGGTTATCTAGAAAACTATCAAGGTGGACCTACATGTTAGATTTAATTGCGCTTATCCACAACAAAATGGACACCAGAAGACTCTAGAAGACTCGAGAGAACTCCACACCGAGGCGAAGCGCGAGTGGCTACCAGGTGGGATCAGCTGGCCCCACCTGCAGGCTTCCCGGCCCCTAGGCCCACCTGTCAGCCTCTGTGTCATAATGTCAGTTCTCCACCGCCTCCTAGGTTGCATCTATGTTGTCTCTTAAGTTGGTTTGATCCAAGGGCTCATGTTGGATGCTCTGGCCTATATATACCAGCCCCTGCCACCCCCCTGAGGCATATAGAGTTAAGTCATTTGAGAACACAGAAACCCTAATCATCCTCAGAGCTCCATCAATTCTAGGGCATAGCTAGTTAGGCTAGGTTTAGAGGGAGGCAAGCAGGCTTCACTTGGATTCCTGATCATGTCAAGAGGGTGGTTTTGTATAATCTATGTACCTCCTCTTTTTGGTATCTCCATTACTTTTATATGCTTGATACAATTGTTATGACAATATTAATATTCATCTCATTTATGGTCTTCATTGTAATGTTCATCGTCTACTTTGATTATGTGCTTAGTATAATTGGATTATCATCTTGTTCATGCATAAGTTCATATAGCGCTCACTCTAAGGATCCATGGGTGGGTGGTCGACAATGTGTAAGTGTGGTGCTTATACGTTGTTTACCTGCGGATACACCATATATTCTGGGTCATGTGGTAGATCACGGATGTGACAATCTCGTTGAGTTCTTTATAGTCCATTCCCCAAATGTAGGTGCATGTAGGACACTCCCGTTGAGTCCTTTGTAGTCCCATTGAGATAGATGTAGAGGCCTTGAAAGTTTCTAACCAATGTTTAAACATTTCTTTCACAGGAGCAATTTTAATCTTTTTAAGCATGGCATAGAGCATTTTCAATTTGGCATGATAAACAAATCTTATGCCTTGCCTAGCAAACAAAGTCATGGCAATCCAATGATGCATGAACCTCAAAGTAGGATGATGAATATTCATATTTTGAGGTTGAAATTTGCCAACTACATTTTGACTAGAAATCATTCTCCAAAATTCATGGCGATTAAAACCTTTGAGAGCATGATCTAAGTCAATTTAGCATCTTGTATGAAAGCCTATGTGAGAGCTGAGATTTCTCCATGTAAGATAATATTCTTTCTCAAAAAGATGAAAAGTAATCCTACCCTTAACTTCTTGCAAAGAGCATAAGAATTGAATTATTAAGAGGCGAGAACCAAGGTTGTCAACAGGAGCAACATTCTCCCATTCGACGGCTTTCCAAATGGTGGCGAACTCAGAGTCCATACCTATTTTTGTGAGGAGGTCAGGGTGGTATGCCGGTGTGTGGATGAACTCGAGGTTCTTAATGAGGTTGTATGCTTGCACCTCCTAGTCTCCCTCTAAATCAAGGTGTGGATCATCGTCGCCCTCCTCCATTGGTTGTTCTTGCTCTTCTGTTGGCTTGGTTTCTTCTCTTTCATGCATCGAGCTCTCTTCAGGCTTGGTGTAGTGCACACTTGAGCTTCCACGGGAGCGTCTTGAGCTCGCTCCCATGGCCTTCTTGAAAGCACCGGCATTCTTCCTCCCGAACTTGCCCATGGCGGAAAGGACAACAACACAAAAGCTTGCAAACGAGGTTATGTTAGTGAAAACAAATTGAACAACCTGTGAGCTTGGCTTGGTGGTGATGAGCTTAGAAAATTTTTGCAAAGTTTCCTTGCACTTCAAACTTTGTGGAAAATATTTTTGTAAGTGGTGGAGCAAGTGAGAGTGAGTGGGAGTGAAAATGGAGAGTAGAGAGTGAGTGAGGGCTCACACCCGAGCTCTCGGGATTTATAAACGCGAAGCACCAGCTGAAGAGGGTGGAAGCAACGGCTAGGAGCCGTTGGAAGAGTGGGGGCCATAGCGGCGTCGGGCAGGGTGCGGACGCACCAGAGGTGGGCTCGCTCGGTCTCCCATATGCCTAGCTGCTTCCAATGCCCATTTTGAGCTCATGACCGTTGGTGTTGTCCTCTTTTGTAAATTTTTGTTACGAAATTGATTTTCCACAAAACTTTTATTATATTTTGAATTTTCATAAATATTTTTAAAATTAGAAATGATAACAAAAAAATCTATACTATCAAAAAGTGATTTTTATTTTATTTTTTTATAAAAAGTTCATTTTGAAGCAAATTTTAAATTTTGATTTTTTTTAAAAAAATGAAATTTTGAATTTTTTAAAGATAACTGCCGATTTATCTTTGGCAAGGGCTCAACATTTATAGTCCATCGACAAGACTTTTCCTCCTTTACTGCTCTGCAGCTACATGAACAAATTCAAGGGAATTCTTGGGTTGCCCCGGTATTTTCCCTGAATGGTTGACAGGAATGACGGCAGCAATTTGAGCAATTTGAGTTTCGATCATTTTATTAAATCTCAATTGCTTCTTAACAGAGGAGGATAAATTTTCAAGTTTTGAATTAATATTTTGAATCATTTTATCATTATATGAAAGCTTTTTAGTGATATTTTCATTAATTTTTGCTTGACCTAAAACTAGGTCTTTCAAGGAAGGTTGATTCGAATTATAATTTGAATTGAAGTTTGAATTACGTCCTTGCGGGCGGGACTGATTGTTCCACCCATTATTGTTACCTTGTCGGAACCCGTTGTTGATGTAGGTGGCATCTCATGGGTTTTGGGGCAGTAGTTCCCCAAATGTTTGACTTCACCACAGACTTTGCAAGTCATTTGCGAGTCCGTGGCCTAAATGCTCGCCATCATAGCTTCTTTTTCATGGGCCCTCTCATTCAGTCTTGATAACAATAAGTCCATTTTTGTGGCAAGCATATGCGTCTCCATCATGGTATGCATGCCTTTTTGTGATTTTTTGTGGCAGAACCTCCTAAGTTATAGGGTCCACATGCACCTGTCACTGTCCGATGACCTTTGACATTTATGCATATGTTTCCAATAACTTAAAAAGACTGTTGGGTGTCCTCGGGGAACCCCGAATCATCCACGATTTCCGAGCAGGATCACGTTATAGAGTCCTTGCAGTATTACAACATTTATTCAAACATCAATACCGGAGTAAAAACAGCGGAAGTCTTACAATAACATAATTTACAAAACAGTAGTTTCAAACCTCGCAACTAGGTTCGATGTTTATTACAAAACAAAATAGTGGAGTGGCATTATATTATAATACAAAACACACAATGAGACTGCCCTGCCCAAGGGCCACACATTTACTTCTCATCGTCATCACAAGGTACAACTGTCATGCAGCACGATCCAAAACAGATCTGCTCATGAGGCTCACCTGCAACAAGGGTCAACGAACCCTGAGTACAAAAGTACTCAACAAGACTTAACCGAAATATTAACTGATAAACTTAGGAATGCAGGCTCAGGGATTCAAGGTATAGCTTTAACAATGATCAAAGTTCTTTTGCGTAAAAGCTCTTTTAACAAAATTCTTTATATAGAAAACTTCATAAGAATTATATACAAAGCCGACACGATCCATGTTGAGATCATGAAACTTTATATCCAACACCTTCACAAGATTATTCGAGTTCCAGTTATTAATACTACGATGATGAACAGTGAGTTGAGTCTCCATAACCGAGGAGCAACGACGATTCGAACCGATTAAACCCAGCTAGGGATTCCAGACCACACGACATATGCAGGTCCCCGACCTACATATATCAACCTACTCTCGGATCCTCTAAAGCAAGAACGGGTCTGCGCCACCCGAGAATACAGTACTCCACCAATCCAGCCCATTGCCACGTGGGTACACGCTATTCCTGCCATCTCTCCACTCCCCATGCGCGAGTAGCCATTCTCGTAATAGAATCGCCAAGTTTAGGCTTACCAGAGTATGTGGTTAGTACTACAAATTCTCACCTCATGCAATTCAACAATGGACGTGCCTTAATCGACACAGGCGGAAAGAACCCGCTCACAAGACCTCCATGTCTTGTGGCTCACACACACTGAGTCCGCCCGGTCTAGATTTATTACTCCACATCTCCATATCACATGCTAACATAATTAACCAATGTTCCATTTAAAACTTGCAGGTGGCAGGTAGTCACCCGACTTTCCTCGTTCTACGCATAGCTAAGCAAAACTAGTCATATACGAGTTTAAAACTGGTAATATGGTAAATATGGAATAACAAGGGTGGTAATGCACCAATTAGGCTCTTATTTAACTCCTAATTACTTAATGCAGTAACGGAAAGCAAAAGCGAAATTAATTTGTAAAACACAAGGTAGGGTTGTATGCATCCGGGGCTTGCCTTCGTTGATGGAAAAGTCCGGTTCCTGCGACGTTTCACAAGTATTCGATCCGACCTCAACAGACGGAATAACCTCCTCAACAACTTGATTAACTACCACATGTTCACCTTCGTTCACAACATATAATAACAATGCCATGTTCAACATGATGCGGAATACGAAACATGATGCTCGATGATGGATGCAAAAATTAACAATTTGAATACAACTTTCCTTCGTGGTACAGTTGCAAGTCAAACAACTAAATCTTTTTCATAACACATACATCAATTGCCAAGGATCATTATCAATTAATGACCCAAGGTCATCACTCAATCCAAAATTTCAAGCAAAACCTAAATAATTAAAGGTTACTATTTGCTTTTATGAATTTATTATTTCATTCAAAATTATGAAATAAATCAACTTATTCTAATTGAGCTCAAAATTTTTTTGTAAATGTTCATTACATGATAAGTAAGTGGCAAAACAAATTTCATAATTTTTGGACAATTAAATAAGCCTAGAAAAATCATGGAAATCCATTTATTAATAAATGGAGCAATTTTTATCACATTCAAAAAGTACTGAAAAATATTACTTCATATTTTTCTTAAATACTTTACATCACAGAGAAGTCACACAAAAATTTTCATAATTTTTGGAGCTCTAAATAAATCTACACAAAAATAACAAAAATAGACACTATTCATTCAAATCTGAAAATAGAAAAAATTCATTTGAACGCTGAGTCACTGACAACCCGACCCCACATGTCATCATCAACCTCCGACGTTGACCACGGCAGCGACGGCTCTGACCAGCGATTCCTCGCCGACGGTGAGATCACCGGCGATGGCGATAGCACCAACATGTTCTACACTACTAGGCGTACCTATAGACGTACTTAGATGCACCGATTACGACTCAATTCTAGCTCAACGTCGACCATGGCGGACATGACGCCTCGGCGGTACTACGCCGGCGACTATAGGCCGGTAGCGGTTAAACTAAAGGTTGAGGAAGCACCAGCAGCTTACCCTGAACACAACTAAGCAGATAACAAGGTCGGAGAAGCAACGGTGACGCGGGTCGATGTCCACGGTGATCACGGTGGCGCAAGGGTCATCGGTGATGGTGTGCCGACGACTGAAGTGGACAAAATGGCCAAGCAACAATGAAATTAGCACTACGGCATCGAGACGAAGCCAAAGGTACAACAAGCAAGGGCAACGGCTCACCGACGGGCTCTGGCCACGGAGAGGTCGGTGGTGGCGGTGCTTCGGCCGGCTCTGAGGAAGAAAACGGCGTGCAGTGACACTGGACTGCTAGAGGCGAAGCAAACAGGCCAGGAATGAGCGAGAGTGTGGGGCGGAGAGAATGGCAGACACAATTGGCATGAGGGGCGACGGTGAGGACAAATTCCGTGAGCGCAGCAAGGTCACCGGCGATGGCGGAAACAGAGCAAGGGAGAAGAGCAACGACGACGACGGTTCAGGCTAAAAAGGGTGGCCAGGAAGCTCAAGGAAGCCACGACGAAGCCTTTACCGCGCCAACGCGACGCCCAGACGGCCATGACACGCCTGGAACGCCGAAGAAGGTCGTCGGCGGTGTAGTTTGAGCGGTGGGCACTGTTCACAGTATTTACAAGTTTGCCATTCGCCAAAATTCACAAATTACTCTCAAATTTTCATAACAACTCAAAAATCTCCAAAAACAAAAGTTGTTCAAAATCAAAAGTTCTACAACCTTGCTTCTATAACCATCTCCTAATTCGGTCTAAATTTTGAAATGAACTTTTGAATTTGAATAGGGAAATTTAACGAATTACGCCTTTTTGAATTACTCGAAATTTTTCTAAACAACTTGAAAAACTCCAAAAACAAACTTTGTATAACTTGTCAAGCTCTACACTTTTGCTTTTGGGCTCAACCCCAAAATATGCTTAGATTTTGAAATGGATTTTCAGGGTAGGATTTAAATGCTGAAAAGCGGGGTTTTCTCGAAAAATTCAAAATCCAAACAAACTTTGAACTTGAGTCAAACAATACAATGCAACACATACCACATAAATATAAACTTGTATTAGTGTATGCATCTCAAAGTTTTCACCAAATGCCAAATGCTTTGCAATGCATATGATGACATGTCAGATTTTAATATTTAAACACCCGAGGTGTTACAATCCTTCCCCCTAAAAGAAATCTCGCCCCGAGATTCAAAGCCAGAGAGTAAGTAATGGAAAAGGAAATGTGTCAGTTCAAAAATATCCAAAACGTATCTATAAAACAGCTGAGTTTCCTTTACAAAACGCAATTTGTAGCAACTGAGCTCAACTAACATTACTCTATTCTATATTGACGCTAGAATTTCTGGAAACTTTTCTAACAAGTAATCTTATGATTCCCAAGTAGCTTCCTCTTCTGAATGTTGATTCCATTGTATTTTATAGAACTTGATTGTCCGTCTTCGAGTAACACGATCTTTCTGATCTAACACTTGGATAGGATATTCGGAATAAGTTAAATCCGGTTCTAGTTCCACTCCTTCAACTTCAATGTTCTGTTCAGGCACTCGGAGACACTTCTTCAATTGAGAAACATGGAACACATCATGTATAGCTGCAAGATGTTCAGGTAATTTCAAACGGTATGCCACTTTTCCATATCGTTCCAGAATTTGATATGGCCCAATATATCGGGGTGCCAACTTTCCTTTAACACCAAAACGGGTAACTCCCTTCATTGGTGATACTTTCAGATATACAAAATCTCCTTTGTTAAATACCAATGGTCTCTGTCTTCTATCCGCATAACTCTTTTGTCGAGATTGAGCTATCTTCAAATTACTCTGTATTTGCCTAACCTTGTCTTCTGTTTCTTTCACAAGGTCAACTCCAAAGAATCTTCTTTCTCCAGGCTCAGACCAACTCAATGATGTTCTGCATCTACGACCATAGAGTGCTTCAAATGGAGCCATTCTAATGCTTTCCTGATAACTATTGTTGTATGAGAACTCGGCCAAAGATAAGCATTCATCCCACTTATTGGAATAGTTAAGGACACAACACCTTAACATATCTTCAAGTACTTGATTGACTCTTTCAGTCTGTCCATCAGTCTGCGGATGATAAGCTGTACTATACAGAAGTTTGGTACCCAATGAAGAATGCAATTGTTTCCAAAAGTTAGAGACAAACTGTGTACCCCTATCTGACACAATAGTCTTGGATACTCCATGGAGACTCATGATTCTTGCTAAATACATCTTGGCATATTGGATCGTAGGATATATTGTCTTGACTGGAAGAAAATGTGCTGACTTAGTGAGTCGATCTACAATAACCCATACTGAGTCAAATCCCTTTGATGTCTTGGGTAGACCAACAATAAAGTCCATACTTATGTCCTCCCACTTCCAAGATGGAATAGGTAATGGTTGTAATTCACCAGCAGACCTCAAATGTATAGCTTTCACCTTTTGACAAGTATCACACTTTGCTATATATCTAGCAATCTCTATTTTCATCTTAGTCCACCAGAATCTTTGCTTCCAGTCATGGTACATCTTGTTACTTCCTAGATGGATAGATAACCTAGTAGCATGTGCCTCATCTAGAATTGACTGCCGCAACTCAGGAACTTTTGGTACCACCAGGCGATCCTTGAACCATAACACATCTTCATCATCTATGCTAAAGCATTCCGCTTTTCCATTCTTGACTCTTTCCTTGATATGGGCTATACCCTTGTTTTCCTTCTGAGCAACAATAACTTGATCTCGAATAGTGGCTTCAACGATTATGTTGGTCAAACTTCCTTGTTGAATTACTTCCACATTCAACTTTTCCATTTCTTGACATAAATTCAGACCCATTGTTCTCACTGTCAGACAGTTGCAATAACTTTTGTGACTGAGGGCATCTGCAACCACATTTGCTTTACCCGGGTGATAATGTACTTCCAAATCATAATCCTTAATCAGTTCTAACCATCTTCTTTGTCGCATGTTCAATTCTGACTGAGTAAAGATATACTTTAAGCTCTTGTGGTCTGTATACATATGGCACGTATTACCAAGTAGGTAATGCCACCAAATCTTTAGAGTATGAACCACAGCTGCTAACTCTAGATCATGAGTCAGATAGTGTTCTTCATGTTGCTTAAGTTGCCTGGACGCATAGGCAATGACTCGGCCTTCTTGCATTAACACACATCCAATACCAATACCTAAAGCATCACAATACACATCAAATGGCTTCTCAATATCAGGTTGGGCTAATACTGGTGCAGTAGTCAACAATCTCTTCAAGGTCTAGAAAGCCTCTTCACAATCAGATGACCAGACAAACTTGACTTGGTTCTTCAACAATTCCGTTATAGGCTTTGATACTTTAGAGAATTCTAGAATAAACTGACGGTAATACCCCACCAATCCAAGGAAACTCCGAACTTGATGAACTATGGTTGGCGGTTTCCAATCAAGCACATCACTTACTTTGCCGGGATCAACTGCAACTCCTTCGGCTGACAAGACATGTCCAAGAAATTGCACTTCCTTAAGCCAAAAATCACACTTGCTGAACTTGGCATATAGTTGATGTTCTCTCAAATGGGTCAGAACAATTTTGAGATGTTCCGCATGTTCTTTCTTATTCTTGGAATATACTAGAATGTCATCAATAAACACCACTACAAACTTGTCTAGCTCAGGCATGAATACTGAGTTCATCAGATACATGAAATGAGCGGGAGCATTTGTCAAACCAAAAGATATTACCAAGTATTCATATAATCCATATCTTGTGGTAAATGCCGTTTTGGGAATATCTTCAGGCTTTATCTTAATTTGATGATACCCTGATCTCAAATCTATCTTGGAGAAAACTTTGGCTCCGACTAATTGATCAAAAACCAAATCTATCCGAGGTAATGGATACTTATTCTTGATGGTCACTTCATTCAACGGACGATAGTCAACACATAACCTCAGGGTCTCATCTTTCTTTTTCACAAAAATTGCTGGGCATCCCCAAGGTGAGGAACTAGGTTGGATAAACCCTTTCTCAATCAATTCTTGTAACTGAGTCTTCAACTCGGCCAATTCCTTAGGTGGCATCCTATAAGCTCTCTGAGAAATCAGAGCTATTCTAGGTTGTAACTCTATATTAAACTGTACATCCCTATCAGGTGGTAGACTAGGTAAATCTTCAGGAAACACATCCGGAAATTCACACACTACCGGAATATCTCTAATCTCTTTGACAGCAGTTGCACAAATCTTGCCCACTGATCTTCTTAGGGTTGGAAGTTGGATGAGAAGTTGAGAATTACTATCAGGCAAACTTACTCTTAAAGTCCTATTCAAAGCATCTATAATAGCCTTATGCTGATACATCCAATTCATTCCCAAGATTACATCTATATCCTGATCCTCAAGGATAATCATGGTAGTGGGAAAAATATGCCCACCCAGGTTTACGGGTACCTGGTATACCATTTCCTTAGTACACAGACGTCCCCCAGGCGACTGTATAAAGAAACTTTCCTTTGTTGCCCCAATTGAAATTTCATGCTTCACGACAAATGTTCTATTGATGAATGAATGCGATGCGCCAGAATCAAAAAGTATAACTGCAGGGTGATTGGCAACAGGAAACATACCCATCATCACTGGCTCCCCTTCTAGAATTTCTCCAGCTTGAATATAGAACACACGTCCTGTCTTCCTCTCATCTTTGCCCTTCTAAGCATTCTGATTGGGGTTCTTGTTTGGTGCCTGACCCTATTGTTAATTGGCAGGGGCCTTCTGATAATTTTGATTAACCTGCCTAGGATATGGACATTCCTTGGAGAAATGACCAGTCCTTCCACAATTGTAACATGGATAGTTGTGACCCTGGGATGTTGGAGCATTGCCACCAGGAGCATTGGTTGACTGTGAATTCGGATAGGTTATAGCAGGATGGACATTTGACTGTTGCCTGGCTTGAGACTGTGGCGGATGGTAAGGAGGACGATTATGATGTACTAGATGATAAATCACCCTCTGCCTCTTCTGATTTCCCCCAAAAGATCCAGACGGCATACTCTTTTTCTTTTTAAGCTCCTTATGCTACCGATACTTTGACTCTGAAGCAATTGCAATATTTACGGCCTCATGTTAAGTGACATTGGTACAAGTGGTCATTATAGTCTGCAACTTGGTATTCAGGCCTCTCATAAACCACCTCTTCTTCTTGGCATCAGTATTGACATGTTCTGATGCATATTGGGACAGATGATTAAATCTTCCCACATACTGCATCACGGTTTGATCTCCTTGCTTCAAAGCAAGGAATTCATCTAACTTCATTGCCATCACTCCTTCAGGGATATAATGGGCTCTGAAGGCAGTACGGAACTCAACCCAAGTTATTGGAATGCCAGCAGGTTGCATAGCCACTAAGTTCGCCCACCAAGCACTTGCTGCACCTCTAAGTTGCTGGGCGGCAAACGCAGGTTTCTGATATTCCGTGCATGGAATAATGTCAAATTTCTGCTCCATGGTTCAAAGCCAGTCATCAGCCTCCAATGGTTCATCTGCCTTGGTGAACACTGGTGGTCTTGTGTCTGTAAAGTCAACATATGTAGCCTCCTGTCTGTTATGGTGGCGACCACGGTTTCTGTGCATCTGATTCTGATTACTCTGAGCCATCTCATGAAGCAAATGAGAATTTTCAGCCGTCACATTAATAAGTGCGGTTATAGCATCAGCTAAATTTGTTGGAACTGGTGGCAGATCTGGAATACCATCCTCATCTTGTGAAGTTCCAGGAATATACAAACCCCGCGTACGACGCATCTGCTCATAACAAACCAAACTTTATTCACATGTCTTTATTGAATCGTACCAAAGTTTACTCTAGACCCATTACATAGAGTTTACTAATGTACAAACAAACCCGCGAGTATGAAAACAAAACTACATAACTTGACTAGAGCTACTATTATACAACTCTACTCCTTTCCTCAATTACTTCAAACTTCAGGCTCGGTATCCATTCCGGAATTATTACCGCCTTCATCATCACTTTCATTGATCATTACTAATTCTTCAGGATCTTCTTCTTCTTCCTCTCCCGATTCATCATCATCGGCAAGGATGACACCGGGGTCCATGGCATCAGCTTGAGGCTCATGATTCGGATTTAGTAGATTGCTAAGCCTATGAACTTCCTCATGTAGATAGGTATTATGTTCTTCTAAATCTTCTACATAGAATTCTAGCTCATGGGTTCTAGCTCTAGCTACATTTTCCCTCTGCCAAGCTTCATTTCTTCCCTCCACCGTATGAACCAACATACGTTCACAATTCCTATGCACGGTGGTGAGATGCCTCAATTGACCCTGTAATTCTCCTACTTGTATAGCATCCAAAGCCCTATCTCTAGTAGCTTGTGCTAACTCTACAGAAATCCTCTGTATCTCTACCTGGGGATCAGGCCTAGCACTGCTACTGCTAGCACCATCATTTCCAGGGGCAAGTTGGTGATGAGGAACTCCTTTGGGTCCGGTGGACTTACGGGGCGTCATCTTGGCACGAGCCATACTGTAGGAAGCCAATTTAATCCAAGTAAGACCATTTGATCAAAATCCAAAAAGTAGCTAAGATGGATTACATTCCTCCAACCAGACTCACTACTCAACTCCAGACTAAGAGGTGAAGGAAGTAACGAGTGAATTATTCATGATGCATGAATCGTTCTTACGAACAAAAACATCAAAGTTTATAATGCACATAAACAACATTTATTTTTATATAGGGCATAATAAGATTACTACTCCACCACACAAAACCTTTTTTATCAAATATGGAATGGTGAGAAAGAAATAAGATAAGTCAGAAGCAATTTGGACCAAATTATCAAGTTAAATTTAGTCATCCCAAATCATTTTGAAGTTTTTGCAAAACAATACAACAAAAACCTTGCAACGACCGCTCTGATACCATTCTATGGCAGAACCTCCTAAGTTATAGGGCCCACATGCACCTGTCACTGTCCGATGACCTTTGATATTTATGCATATGTTTCCAATAACTTAAAAAGACTGTCGGGTGCCCTCGGGGAACCCCGAATCATCCATGATTTCCGAGCAGGATCACATTACAGAGTCCTTGCAGTATTACAACATTTATTCAAACATCAATACCAGAGTAAAAACAATGGAAGTCTTACAATAACATAATTTACAAAACAGTAGTTTCAAACCTCGCAACTAGGTTCGATGTTTATTACAAAACGAAATAGTGGAGTGGCATTATAATATAATACAAAACACACAATGAGACTGCCCTGCCCAAGGGCCACACATTTACTTCTCATCGTCATCACAAGGTACAACTGTCATGCAGCACGATCCAAAACAGATCTGCTCATGAGGCTCACCTACAACAAGGGTCAACGAACCCTGAGTACAAAAGTACTCAACAAGACTTAACCGAAATATTAACTGATAAACTTAGGAATGCAGGCTCAGGGATTCAAGGTATAGCTTTAACAATGATCAAAGTTCTTTTGTGTAAAAGCTCTTTTAACAAAATTCTTTATATAGAAAACTTCATAAGAATTATATACAAAGCTGACACAATCCGTGTTGAGATCATGAAACTTTATATCCAACACCTTCACAAGACTTATTCGAGTTCCAGTTATTAATACTACGATGATGAACAGTGAGTTGAGTCTCCATAACCGAGGAGCAACGACGATTCGAACCGATTAAACCCAACTGGGGATTTTAGACCACACGACATATATAGGTCCCTGACCTACATATATCAACCTACTCTCGGATCCTCTAAAGCAAGAACGGGTCCGCGCCACCCGAGAATACAGTACTCCACCAATCCAGCCCATTGCCACGTGGGTACACACTATTCCTGCCATCTCTCCACTCCTAGTGCGCGAGTAGCCATTCTCGTAATAGAATCGCTAAGTTCAGGCTTACCGAAGTATGTGGTTAGTACTACAAATTCTCACCTCATGCAATTCAACAACGGACGTGCCTTAATCAACACAGGCGGAAAGAACCCGCTCACAAGACCCCATGTCTTGTGGCTCACACACACCGAGTCCACCCCGTCTAGATTTATTACTCCACATCTCCATATCACATGCTAACATAATTAACCAATGTTCCATTTAAAACTTGCAGGTGGCAGGTAGTCACCCGACTTTCCTCGTTCTACGCATAGCTAAGCAAAACTAGTCATATACGAGTTTAAAACTGGTAATATGGTAAATATGGAATAACAAGGGTGGTAATGCACCAATTAGGCTCTTATTTAACTCCTAATTACTTAATGCAGTAACGGAAAGCAAAAGCAAAATTAATTTGTAAAACACAAGGTAGGGTTGTATGCATCCTGGGCTTGCCTTCGTTGACGGAAAAGTCCGGTTCCTACGACGTTTCATAAGTATTCGATCCGACCTCAACAGATGGAATAACCTCCTCAACAACTTGATTAACTACCACGTGTTCACCTTCGTTCACTACACATAATAACAATGCCATGTTTAACATGATGCGGAATACGAAACATGATGCTCGATGATGGATGCAAAAATTAACAATTTGAATACAACTTTCCTTCGCGGTACAGTTGCAAGTCAAACAACTAAATCTTTTTCGTAACACATACATCAATTGCCAAGGATCATTATCAATTAATGACCCAAGGTCATCACTCAATCTAAAATTTCAAGCAAAACCTAAATCATTAAAGGTTACTATTTGCTTTTATGAATTAATTATTTAATTCAAAATTATGAAATAAATCAACTTATTCTAATTGAGCTCAAATTTTTTTTGTAAATGTTCATTACATGATAAGTAAGTGGCAAAACAAATTTCATAATTTTTGGACAATTAAATAAGCCTAGAAAAATCATGGAAATCCATTTATTAATAAATGGAGCAATTTTTATCACATTCAAAAATTACTGAAAAACATTACTTCATATTTTTATTAAATACTTTACATCACAGAGAAGTCACACAAAAATTTTCATAATTTTTAGAGCTCTAAATAAATCTACACAAAAATAACAAAAACAGACACTATTCATTCAAATATGAAAATAGAAAAAATCCATTTGAACGCTGAGTCACTGACAACCCGACCCCACATGTCATCATCAACCTCCGACGTTGACCACGGTCGCGACGGCTCTGACCAGCGATTCCTCGCCGACGGTGAGATCACCGGCGATGGCGATGGCACCAACATGTTCTACACTACTAGGCGTACCTATAGACTACTTAGATGCACCGATTACGACTCATTTCTAGCTCAACGTCGACCATGGCAAACACGGCGCCTCGGCGATACTACGCCAGCAACTACAGGCCGATAGTGGTTAAACTAAAGGTCGAGGAAGCACCAGCAGCTTACCCTGAACACAACTGAGCAGATAACAAGGTCGGAGAAGCAACGGTGACGCGGGTCGATGTCCACGGTGATCACGGCGGCGCAAGGGTCGTCGGTGATGGTGTGCCGGCGACTGAAGTGGACAAAACAGCCAAGCAACAATGAAATTAGCACTACGGCATCGAGACAAAGCCAAAGGTACACCAAGCAAGGGCAACGGCTCACCGACGGGCTCTGGCCACGGAGAGGTCGGTGGTGGCGGTGCTTCGGCCGGCTCTGAGGAAGAAAACGGCGTGCGGTGACACTAGACTACTAGAGGCGAAGCAAACAGGCCAGGAATGAGCGAGAGTGCGGGGCGGAGAGAATGGCAGACGCAATTGGCATGAGGCGCGACGGTGAGGACGAATTCCGTGAGCGCAGCAAGGTCACCGGTGATGGCGGAAACAGAGCAAGGGAGAAGAGCAACGACGACGACGGTTCAGGCTAAAAAGGGTGGCCAGGAAGCTCAAGGAAGCCACGATGAAGCCTTTACCGCACCAACGCGACGCCCAGACGGCCACGACGCGCCTGGAACGCCAAAGAAGGTCGTCGGCGGTGTAGTTTGAGCGGCGGGCACTGTTCACAGTATTTACAAGTTTGCCATTCGCCAAAATTCACAAATTACTCTCAAATTTTCATAACAACTCAAAAATCTCCAAAAACAAAAGTTGTTCAAAATCAAAAGTTCTACAACCTTGCTTCTATAACCATCTCCTAATTCAGTCTAAATTTTGAAATGAACTTTTGAATTTGAATAGGGAAATTTAACGAATTACGCCTTTTTGAATTACTCGAAATTTTTCTAAACAACTTGAAAAACTCCAAAAACAAACTTTGTATAACTTGTCAAGCTCTACACTTTTGCTTTTGGGCTCAACCCCAAAATATGCTTAGATTTTGAAATGGATTTTTAGGGTAGGATTTAAATGCTAAAAAGCGGGGTTTTCTCGAAAAATTCAAAATCCAAACAAACTTTGAACTTGAGTCAAACAATACAATGCAACACATACCACATAAATATAAACTTGTATTAGTGTATGCATCTCAAAGTTTTCACCAAATGCCAAATGCTTTGCAATGCATATAATGACATGTCAGATTTTAATATTTAAACACCCGAGGTGTTACATTTTTGTTCCTCTCTCTAGCTCACATTTGCCACCATTTTCTCGATGAGTTGCCCTGGCATTAGCGATAGTGAGGGAAAGGAATGCCCCTCCAGCAGCGGCATCTACGTGCCCCTTCGATATGGGCGTGAGCCATTTGTAGAAGTTCTAGAGCATGAGCTAGTCCTCCGTTCCATGGTGCGGGCAGGCTTGGATGTAATCTTGGAGCCTTTCCCACGCCTCAGGGATGTATTCGAGTGAAGATTGCTGGAAGTTTGAAATTTTCCCTCTCAGGGCATTGGTTCTGCCCATGGGGAAAAACTTCACGAGGAACGCCACAAAACATTTGTCCCATGTGTTGATAGCTTCCTTCTCTTTGTAGAGTCACTATTTCACCTTCCCCGTGAGGGAGAAGGGAAACATACGGAGCCTGATACTAGCTGCTTTGTCATCTTTGATGACTATGGTGTCGCATAGCTCTAGGAAGTGTTGGAAGTGAGCACTTGCGTCCCCTCTTGGCAAACCACATAATTGGTTTGCCTGTACCATCGTGATGAGGCCAGTGTGCAGCTCAAAGTTTCCAGTACCCATGTTGACAGCGGGCCTAATAGGCATGTTGACAACAGCGGGGGTGGAGTAGTCGTGGAGTGACTTGGCCATAGCGGTAGTAGCAGATGGTATAGGAGTGACTAATTCAACTATCGGTGAAGTAGTAGAAGAAGCGATACGAGACCAGCTCTTCCTTAGGAGTGCGTCTATATTATCGGTGTAGTTGTTTGGCAGATCAAAACCACTCATACACTATCCTATTTTCATCCACAACAAGAAGAAAACAAGCAAAATTAGCCTGCATAAACTATGGCTACCATTACATGCATGTGATCATTGTTCATGTCCTACTACATTCTTTAACCTATGCCCTCCCTAGCAACGGCGCAAGAAATACTTGTTGGCATTTCTTAGTGCAATCACCAAGTGTGGAGGTTTTAAGTCCATCCTCGGCAACGGTGCCAGAAATGCCTGTTGGTATTTCTTAACACCATCACTAAGATTGAGTTAACCTTAGCGACGCTACCAAGAAACACCAACTACGATAGTTGTTAACAATTACATAAATATCCACAAGTGCACAGATCTATCATTGTAGCATTTCATCCGAAAGTAATCAGGGTATCGTTATTTATATTTTTCCAAAGGAGGGCAAAGTATAAGAGTCTAGCATAGATATAAACATGATTACATACTTACATAGTGGACCATAGTTCATCACAGGGCTAAAAATGGTATATCAAGGATGGTGGACACACATTTGGGCCAACCTCAAGGATAAAAGGAAAACAAAGAATAAAAGAATATTCCTACATGCAGCCAGCATGTTCTAATATAGCCATGCAAAGAACAGATAATGATCATACCAGTTACATGACTAGAGTTAGAGCTAAGTGTGAGATGGATGGGGAGATCTCTATGCACTGGTCTGCCAGCAAGCTAGGGAGACTTTAAGACTCCTACACAATATCTGGACGTGGGGGATTACAATAACCATGGAATACCGTCATATTCGAAGGTTCCCGTGTACCCGAGTAGCACGCCCGTGTACAACAAAACCAACCATATCCCCCCCGGTACTCTGACCATACGGATTGACAAGTAAGAATATGGGCAAACCCAAAGGAACGACTAATTGTCAATTCAACCCTAGCTCTACTTCTACTCATACACATCATATGAATGATTAAGCATAAAGTTGAACAAAGTAAAGTCATAACATACAAACTATATGCTAGTTCATATATCATGATTATAACAAGACAACTATACTCTAGTTCTATAGCACAACTATATAAATGATATGAGAGC